>NW_026530058.1:2500-5000 GCF_028408465.1 Anastrepha ludens
TTATGTACATTAAATTAAATTTTAAAGTACTGCTTGGACTACATATGGTTGAGGGTTGTAAGACTATGCTAAATAAGTTGCTTATTCTTTTATAAAAATAATTGAATTTAAGCAAATGTGTATATTATTGGATTTTAAATAATTCATAATATTAATAGCAAAAAAATAAAGATATATAATGAATTTTTTATTTATTAATATATTCTTAAAAAAAAAAAATCCTCTCAAATAAAATGAAATAAAAAAAATTTTGAATCTAAGTATTCTCTTTAAAAAATTTTCATATTATTTATATATATATAAAATATTAATTTATATATGTAATTAAAGGAGGAATGTCTAGCATAAAAATTAATTTTTTTTATTCTAGAATTGCCTCATTTTACATAATTATTATTTATAATATATATTTATATAAAAGGAAAAAAGAAAAATAGAGATGAAAAGATGATATAATTATTTATTAAATTGTGAGAAGATAAAAAATATTTTAAAACAACCTCAACTCATATGGGATTACCCCCTGAATTTAAGCATATTAATGAGGGGAGGAAAAGAAACTAACAAGGATTTTCTTAGTAGCGGCGAGCGAAAAGAAAATAGTTCAGCACTAAGTCACTTTGTCTATATGTCAAATGTGAGATGCAGTGTATGGAATATCTTAATATCTAGTATGAGAAATTAACGATTTAAGTCCTTCTTAAATGAGGCCATTTACCCATAGAGGGTGCCAGGCCCGTATAACGTTAATGATTACTAGAAAGATATTTCCAAAGAGTCGTGTTGCTTGATAGTGCAGCACTAAGTGGGTGGTAAACTCCATCTAAAACTAAATATAACCATGAGACCGATAGTAAACAAGTACCGTGAGGGAAAGTTGAAAAGAACTCTGAATAGAGAGTTAAATAGTACGTGAAACTGCTTAGAGGTTAAGCCCGATGAACCTGAATATCCATTATGAAAAATTCATCATTAAATAATTAAAAATAATGTGCATTTTTTTCATATAAGGACATTGTAATCTATTAACATAATAAAGTATTTATCAAAAGATCATTGGTGATATTAAGTTTATTTAAATTAATTTGCTTTTTAAGCATATTAACATAGAATAAATACTAATGATTTGATAAAGTGTTGATAGATTTTATTATATATAATGCTAAAATTCATTTTTTGAATTTTACAAAAAATTTAATATCTATGATATTAATATTTATTTGTATGCATTTATATGATTAACAATGCGAAAGATTCAGGATACCTTCGGGACCCGTCTTGAAACACGGACCAAGGAGTCTAACATATGTGCAAGTCATTGAGTTATATTAAACTTAATGGCATAATTAACTTAACTTAAAAATATAATGGGATTAATTTTTAGTCTATTTTCTTAAATAGTCAATTAATTCAATCCCGGGGCGTTCCATATAGTTATGTATAATGATAATTTATTATTATTTATACCTCTAACTGGAGCGTACCTTGAGCATATATGCTGTGACCCGAAAGATGGTGAACTATACTTGATCAGGTTGAAGTCAGGGGAAACCCTGATGGAAGACCGAAACAGTTCTGACGTGCAAATCGATTGTCAGAATTGAGTATAGGGGCGAAAGACCAATCGAACCATCTAGTAGCTGGTTCCCTCCGAAGTTTCCCTCAGGATAGCTGGTGCATTTAAAAATTATATAAAATAATCTTATCTGGTAAAGCGAATGATTAGAGGCCTTAGGGTCGAAACGATTTTAACCTATTCTCAAACTTTAAATGGGTAAGAACCTCACCTTTCTTGATATGAAGGTTGAGGTTATGATATAATGTGCCCAGTGGGCCACTTTTGGTAAGCAGAACTGGCGCTGTGGGATGAACCAAACGTAATGTTACGGTGCCTAAATTAACAACTCATGCAGATACCATGAAAGGCGTTGGTTGCTTAAAACAGCAGGACGGTGGACATGGAAGTCGTAATCCGCTAAGGAGTGTGTAACAACTCACCTGCCGAAGCAACTAGCCCTTAAAATGGATGGCGCTTAAGTTGTATACCTATACATTACCGCTAAAGTAGATGATTTATAAAACAATTTCGATTGATTTATAAATTTTGAAACTTTAGTGAGTAGGAGGGTACAATAGTGTGCTTAGAAGTGTTTGGCGTAAGCCTGCATGGAGCCGCTATTGGTACAGATCTTGGTGGTAGTAGCAAATAATCGAATGAGACCTTGGAGGACTGAAGTGGAGAAGGGTTTCGTGTGAACAGTGGTTGATCACGAGTTAGTCGGTCCTAAGTTCAAGGCGAAAGCCGAAAATTTTCAAGTTTTTAATAAAAAAAAATATTAATAAAATTTATATATATATATTAAAAAATAATTAAATACTTGAATTATTTTGAACGAAAGGGAATACGGTTCCAATTCCGTAACCTGTTGAGTATCCGTTTGTTATTAAAAATGGGCCTTGTGCTCATCCTGGCAACAGGAACGACCATAAAGAAGCCGTC
>NW_026530058.1:15000-17500 GCF_028408465.1 Anastrepha ludens
GATTTAAGTCCTTCTTAAATGAGGCCATTTACCCATAGAGGGTGCCAGGCCCGTATAACGTTAATGATTACTAGAAAGATATTTCCAAAGAGTCGTGTTGCTTGATAGTGCAGCACTAAGTGGGTGGTAAACTCCATCTAAAACTAAATATAACCATGAGACCGATAGTAAACAAGTACCGTGAGGGAAAGTTGAAAAGAACTCTGAATAGAGAGTTAAATAGTACGTGAAACTGCTTAGAGGTTAAGCCCGATGAACCTGAATATCCATTATGAAAAATTCATCATTAAATAATTAAAAATAATGTGCATTTTTTTCATATAAGGACATTGTAATCTATTAACATAATAAAGTATTTATCAAAAGATCATTGGTGATATTAAGTTTATTTAAATTAATTTGCTTTTTAAGCATATTAACATAGAATAAATACTAATGATTTGATAAAGTGTTGATAGATTTTATTATATATAATGCTAAAATTCATTTTTTGAATTTTACAAAAAATTTAATATCTATGATATTAATATTTATTTGTATGCATTTATATGATTAACAATGCGAAAGATTCAGGATACCTTCGGGACCCGTCTTGAAACACGGACCAAGGAGTCTAACATATGTGCAAGTCATTGAGTTATATTAAACTTAATGGCATAATTAACTTAACTTAAAAATATAATGGGATTAATTTTTAGTCTATTTTCTTAAATAGTCAATTAATTCAATCCCGGGGCGTTCCATATAGTTATGTATAATGATAATTTATTATTATTTATACCTCTAACTGGAGCGTACCTTGAGCATATATGCTGTGACCCGAAAGATGGTGAACTATACTTGATCAGGTTGTAGTCAGGGGAAACCCTGATGGAAGACCGAAACAGTTCTGACGTGCAAATCGATTGTCAGAATTGAGTATAGGGGCGAAAGACCAATCGAACCATCTAGTAGCTGGTTCCCTCCGAAGTTTCCCTCAGGATAGCTGGTGCATTTAAAAATTATATAAAATAATCTTATCTGGTAAAGCGAATGATTAGAGGCCTTAGGGTCGAAACGATTTTAACCTATTCTCAAACTTTAAATGGGTAAGAACCTCACCTTTCTTGATATGAAGGTTGAGGTTATGATATAATGTGCCCAGTGGGCCACTTTTGGTAAGCAGAACTGGCGCTGTGGGATGAACCAAACGTAATGTTACGGTGCCTAAATTAACAACTCATGCAGATACCATGAAAGGCGTTGGTTGCTTAAAACAGCAGGACGGTGGACATGGAAGTCGTAATCCGCTAAGGAGTGTGTAACAACTCACCTGCCGAAGCAACTAGCCCTTAAAATGGATGGCGCTTAAGTTGTATACCTATACATTACCGCTAAAGTAGATGATTTATAAAACAATTTCGATTGATTTATAAATTTTGAAACTTTAGTGAGTAGGAGGGTACAATAGTGTGCTTAGAAGTGTTTGGCGTAAGCCTGCATGGAGCCGCTATTGGTACAGATCTTGGTGGTAGTAGCAAATAATCGAATGAGACCTTGGAGGACTGAAGTGGAGAAGGGTTTCGTGTGAACAGTGGTTGATCACGAGTTAGTCGGTCCTAAGTTCAAGGCGAAAGCCGAAAATTTTCAAGTTTTTAATAAAAAAAAATATTAATAAAATTTATATATATATATTAAAAAATAATTAAATACTTGAATTATTTTGAACGAAAGGGAATACGGTTCCAATTCCGTAACCTGTTGAGTATCCGTTTGTTATTAAAAATGGGCCTTGTGCTCATCCTGGCAACAGGAACGACCATAAAGAAGCCGTCGAGAGATATCGGAAGAGTTTTCTTTTCTGTTTTATAGTCGTACTACCATGGAAGTCTTTCGAAGAGAGATATGGTAGATGGACTAGAAGAGCATGACATTTACTGTTGTGTCGATATTTTCTCCTCGGACCTTGAAAATTTATGGTGGGGTCACGCAAACTTCTCAACAGGCCGTACCAATATCCGCAGCTGGTCTCCAAGGTGAAGAGTCTCTAGTCGATAGAATAATGTAGGTAAGGGAAGTCGGCAAATTAGATCCGTAACTTCGGGATAAGGATTGGCTCTGAAGATTGAGATAGTCGGGCTTGATTGGGAAGCAATACCATGGTTTATGTACTCGTTCTGGGTAAATAGAGAATTACGATTCTTGTTCCCCGGATAGTAGTTACGTAGCCAATTGTGGAACTTTCTTGCTAAAATTTTTAAGGAATTATATCATTCGATATATATTCTTTTTAAATTATAACGATTATCAATTAACAATCAATTCAGAACTGGCACGGACTTGGGGAATCCGACTGTCTAATTAAAACAAAGCATTGTGATGGCCCTAACGGGTGTTGACACAATGTGATTTCTGCCCAGTGCTCTGAATGTCAAAGTGAAGAAATTCAAGTAAGCGCGGGTAAACGGCGGGAGTAACTATGACTCTCTTAAGGTAGCCAAATGCCTCGTCATCTAATTAG
>NW_026530058.1:32500-35000 GCF_028408465.1 Anastrepha ludens
AAATGTATGAAAGTAAAATTTAACACAATACATTCATTTGATAAACTGAATAAATATATAATAAAGACATTTGAAATATATGGAAAATATCATCATATATATAATTTATTATTTTAATATATATTTGGTTAAATCGATGATATTATTGAAATATATAAAATGTAATTGAATTATATGAAATCAAACTGAAATGTATTTAATTGAATTTTTCCCATACATTTTACACAATGTGTGGTGTGCATGGCAAAAAACACTCACGGTGAAGGCATGTGAAATATATGAAAGAAAATCAAATCGAATTTATATGAAACTATATTCGATTAAATGTATGAAAGTAAAATTTACCACAATACATTCATATGATAAACTGAATAAATATATAAGAAAAACATTTGAAATATATTGAATTGTATTAAGTTAAATTTTGCCCATACATTTTTCACAATACGTTGTGTACATTGTCAGAAACACTCACGGTGAAGTCAAGTGAGATATATATGAAAGAAAATCAAATCGAATTTATATGAAACTATATTCGATTAAATGTATGAAAGTAAAATTTAACAAAATTTTGCCCATACATTTTTCACAATGCGTTGTGTACATTGTCAGAAACACTCACGGTGAAGGCAAGTGAGATATATGAAAGAAAATCGAATCGAATTTATATGAAACTAAATTCGATTAAATGTATGAAAGTAAAATTTAACACAATACATTCATATGATAAACTGAATAAATTATAATAAAGACATTTCAAATATATGGAAAATATCATCATATATATAATTTAGTATTTTAATATATATTTAGTTAAGTTGATGGTATTATTGAAATATATAAAATGTAATTGAATTATATGAAATCAAACTGAAATGTATTGAATTGAATTTTTCCCATACATTTTTCACAATGTGTGGTGTGCATGGCAAAAAACACTCACGGTGAAGGCATGTGAATAATATGAAAATATCAACATTTAACTAACCAATGATATTGAAGCATATAAATCGAATCATAACTATATGAAACACGAATTTGAGTTATGTTAAACTGGTGATATTGTGGATTTATTCCTAGTTTTCCATACGTTAGTTTAAATAGAAACAATTTTCGAATATGTATACATATATGAAGAATTTATATTCTATACTAACATATTATGGAATGTAACTATTGATTGTTACCTTGGCATATTGGTGTATTGTGAGATTTCATTCATAGTTTTCCATACGTTAGTTTAAATAGAAACAATTTTCGAATATATATACATATATGAAGAATTTATATTCTATACTAACATATTATGGAATGTAACTATTGATTGTTACCTTGGCATATTGGTGTATTGTGAGATTTCATTCATAGTTTTCCATACGTTAGTTTAAATAGAAACAATTTTCGAATATATATACATATATGAAGAATTTATATTCTATACTAACATATTATGGAATGTAACTATTGATTGTTACCTTGGCATATTGGTGTATTTGTGATTTTATTCATAGTTTTCCATACGTTAGTTTAAATAGAAACAATTTTCGAATATATATACATATATGAAGAATTTATATTCTATACTAACATATTATGGAATGTAACTATTGATTGTTGCCTTGGCATATTGGTGTATTTGTGATTTTATTCATGGTTTTCCATACGTTAGTTTAAATAGAAACAATTTTCGAATATATATACATATATGAAGAATTTATATTCTATACTAACATATTATGGAATGTAACCTTGGCATATTGGTGTCATTGTATTTTATTCCTGGTATTCTATAGTTAGTTTAAATAGAAATAAATTTTTGAATTCAAAATTTTATATTCTATACTAGCATTACATAGAAATTATCCTCAACTGTTTGTTTCTTGTATACATACAGGAAATTAAACAGATGAAGAAAAAAAAAAAACAAAACAAATAAAAATTATAAGAAAAACTAAATTTTAAACAAAAGAAAAAAGGAGAAATTTTTTCAATCATATATATATTTATGATTAAAAAATAGAATTATGGAATTATTAATTTCAATTCAGAGAGAAAAATTATGTAATATATGAAATTATTACATTAAAAATGCATTTGAAGAAAAAGTAAAATGTTATTAAAAATGATACATTTGAAAATTGGCAAATATTAAGAAGAAATATCGTTCTTATATTTTTATACAAAATATATATAGAGAACGAAAATTCTTTTTCATAAAAAACGGTTTTTGAATTCTGATAAGAAAAGCTAAAGGGGTCGGCGGGAGCGCACATTGAACGAAAGAAAATGAAAGAAAAACACAACAAAGAAGAAGACCAAATAAAATACAAATATTTTATACAAATAAAAGCACATTATTAATAAATAATAATAATAATAATGATGATGATGATGAGATGATACATAAATTGTGTTATTAAAATTACGTTCTATTGTATGTGCGTTTTCCCCTTTACTTTTTATATACACCGTAATTTATGAAATTTTCAAATATGAAAAA
>NW_026530058.1:37500-40000 GCF_028408465.1 Anastrepha ludens
TTTATTATTATTATTATTTAATTTTACTCTTTCAATTAATATATGCAAAAAAAAATTGACATTTGTTATAAATAAAAATAAATAAAAAAATACTCTAAGCGGTGGATCACTTGGCTCATGGGTCGATGAAGAACGCAGCAAACTGTGCGTCATCGTGTGAACTGCAGGACACATGAACATCGACATTTTGAACGCATATCGCAGTCCATGCTGTTATGTACATTAAATTAAATTTTAAAGTACTGCTTGGACTACATATGGTTGAGGGTTGTAAGACTATGCTAAATAAGTTGCTTATTCTTTTATAAAAATAATTGAATTTAAGCAAATGTGTATATTATTGGATTTTAAATAATTCATAATATTAATAGCAAAAAAATAAAGATATATAATGAATTTTTTATTTATTAATATATTCTTAAAAAAAAAAAATCCTCTCAAATAAAATGAAATAAAAAAAATTTTGAATCTAAGTATTCTCTTTAAAAAATTTTCATATTATTTATATATATATAAAATATTAATTTATATATGTAATTAAAGGAGGAATGTCTAGCATAAAAATTAATTTTTTTTATTCTAGAATTGCCTCATTTTACATAATTATTATTTATAATATATATTTATATAAAAGGAAAAAAGAAAAATAGAGATGAAAAGATGATATAATTATTTATTAAATTGTGAGAAGATAAAAAATATTTTAAAACAACCTCAACTCATATGGGATTACCCCCTGAATTTAAGCATATTAATGAGGGGAGGAAAAGAAACTAACAAGGATTTTCTTAGTAGCGGCGAGCGAAAAGAAAATAGTTCAGCACTAAGTCACTTTGTCTATATGTCAAATGTGAGATGCAGTGTATGGAATATCTTAATATCTAGTATGAGAAATTAACGATTTAAGTCCTTCTTAAATGAGGCCATTTACCCATAGAGGGTGCCAGGCCCGTATAACGTTAATGATTACTAGAAAGATATTTCCAAAGAGTCGTGTTGCTTGATAGTGCAGCACTAAGTGGGTGGTAAACTCCATCTAAAACTAAATATAACCATGAGACCGATAGTAAACAAGTACCGTGAGGGAAAGTTGAAAAGAACTCTGAATAGAGAGTTAAATAGTACGTGAAACTGCTTAGAGGTTAAGCCCGATGAACCTGAATATCCATTATGAAAAATTCATCATTAAATAATTAAAAATAATGTGCATTTTTTTCATATAAGGACATTGTAATCTATTAACATAATAAAGTATTTATCAAAAGATCATTGGTGATATTAAGTTTATTTAAATTAATTTGCTTTTTAAGCATATTAACATAGAATAAATACTAATGATTTGATAAAGTGTTGATAGATTTTATTATATATAATGCTAAAATTCATTTTTTGAATTTTACAAAAAATTTAATATCTATGATATTAATATTTATTTGTATGCATTTATATGATTAACAATGCGAAAGATTCAGGATACCTTCGGGACCCGTCTTGAAACACGGACCAAGGAGTCTAACATATGTGCAAGTCATTGAGTTATATTAAACTTAATGGCATAATTAACTTAACTTAAAAATATAATGGGATTAATTTTTAGTCTATTTTCTTAAATAGTCAATTAATTCAATCCCGGGGCGTTCCATATAGTTATGTATAATGATAATTTATTATTATTTATACCTCTAACTGGAGCGTACCTTGAGCATATATGCTGTGACCCGAAAGATGGTGAACTATACTTGATCAGGTTGAAGTCAGGGGAAACCCTGATGGAAGACCGAAACAGTTCTGACGTGCAAATCGATTGTCAGAATTGAGTATAGGGGCGAAAGACCAATCGAACCATCTAGTAGCTGGTTCCCTCCGAAGTTTCCCTCAGGATAGCTGGTGCATTTAAAAATTATATAAAATAATCTTATCTGGTAAAGCGAATGATTAGAGGCCTTAGGGTCGAAACGATTTTAACCTATTCTCAAACTTTAAATGGGTAAGAACCTCACCTTTCTTGATATGAAGGTTGAGGTTATGATATAATGTGCCCAGTGGGCCACTTTTGGTAAGCAGAACTGGCGCTGTGGGATGAACCAAACGTAATGTTACGGTGCCTAAATTAACAACTCATGCAGATACCATGAAAGGCGTTGGTTGCTTAAAACAGCAGGACGGTGGACATGGAAGTCGTAATCCGCTAAGGAGTGTGTAACAACTCACCTGCCGAAGCAACTAGCCCTTAAAATGGATGGCGCTTAAGTTGTATACCTATACATTACCGCTAAAGTAGATGATTTATAAAACAATTTCGATTGATTTATAAATTTTGAAACTTTAGTGAGTAGGAGGGTACAATAGTGTGCTTAGAAGTGTTTGGCGTAAGCCTGCATGGAGCCGCTATTGGTACAGATCTTGGTGGTAGTAGCAAATAATCGAATGAGACCTTGGAGGACTGAAGTGGAGAAGGGTTTCGTGTGAACAGTGGTTGATCACGAGTTAGTCGGTCCTA
>NW_026530058.1:50000-52500 GCF_028408465.1 Anastrepha ludens
AATTGAATTTAAGCAAATGTGTATATTATTGGATTTTAAATAATTCATAATATTAATAGCAAAAAAATAAAGATATATAATGAATTTTTTATTTATTAATATATTCTTAAAAAAAAAAAATCCTCTCAAATAAAATGAAATAAAAAAAATTTTGAATCTAAGTATTCTCTTTAAAAAATTTTCATATTATTTATATATATATAAAATATTAATTTATATATGTAATTAAAGGAGGAATGTCTAGCATAAAAATTAATTTTTTTTATTCTAGAATTGCCTCATTTTACATAATTATTATTTATAATATATATTTATATAAAAGGAAAAAAGAAAAATAGAGATGAAAAGATGATATAATTATTTATTAAATTGTGAGAAGATAAAAAATATTTTAAAACAACCTCAACTCATATGGGATTACCCCCTGAATTTAAGCATATTAATGAGGGGAGGAAAAGAAACTAACAAGGATTTTCTTAGTAGCGGCGAGCGAAAAGAAAATAGTTCAGCACTAAGTCACTTTGTCTATATGTCAAATGTGAGATGCAGTGTATGGAATATCTTAATATCTAGTATGAGAAATTAACGATTTAAGTCCTTCTTAAATGAGGCCATTTACCCATAGAGGGTGCCAGGCCCGTATAACGTTAATGATTACTAGAAAGATATTTCCAAAGAGTCGTGTTGCTTGATAGTGCAGCACTAAGTGGGTGGTAAACTCCATCTAAAACTAAATATAACCATGAGACCGATAGTAAACAAGTACCGTGAGGGAAAGTTGAAAAGAACTCTGAATAGAGAGTTAAATAGTACGTGAAACTGCTTAGAGGTTAAGCCCGATGAACCTGAATATCCATTATGAAAAATTCATCATTAAATAATTAAAAATAATGTGCATTTTTTTCATATAAGGACATTGTAATCTATTAACATAATAAAGTATTTATCAAAAGATCATTGGTGATATTAAGTTTATTTAAATTAATTTGCTTTTTAAGCATATTAACATAGAATAAATACTAATGATTTGATAAAGTGTTGATAGATTTTATTATATATAATGCTAAAATTCATTTTTTGAATTTTACAAAAAATTTAATATCTATGATATTAATATTTATTTGTATGCATTTATATGATTAACAATGCGAAAGATTCAGGATACCTTCGGGACCCGTCTTGAAACACGGACCAAGGAGTCTAACATATGTGCAAGTCATTGAGTTATATTAAACTTAATGGCATAATTAACTTAACTTAAAAATATAATGGGATTAATTTTTAGTCTATTTTCTTAAATAGTCAATTAATTCAATCCCGGGGCGTTCCATATAGTTATGTATAATGATAATTTATTATTATTTATACCTCTAACTGGAGCGTACCTTGAGCATATATGCTGTGACCCGAAAGATGGTGAACTATACTTGATCAGGTTGAAGTCAGGGGAAACCCTGATGGAAGACCGAAACAGTTCTGACGTGCAAATCGATTGTCAGAATTGAGTATAGGGGCGAAAGACCAATCGAACCATCTAGTAGCTGGTTCCCTCCGAAGTTTCCCTCAGGATAGCTGGTGCATTTAAAAATTATATAAAATAATCTTATCTGGTAAAGCGAATGATTAGAGGCCTTAGGGTCGAAACGATTTTAACCTATTCTCAAACTTTAAATGGGTAAGAACCTCACCTTTCTTGATATGAAGGTTGAGGTTATGATATAATGTGCCCAGTGGGCCACTTTTGGTAAGCAGAACTGGCGCTGTGGGATGAACCAAACGTAATGTTACGGTGCCTAAATTAACAACTCATGCAGATACCATGAAAGGCGTTGGTTGCTTAAAACAGCAGGACGGTGGACATGGAAGTCGTAATCCGCTAAGGAGTGTGTAACAACTCACCTGCCGAAGCAACTAGCCCTTAAAATGGATGGCGCTTAAGTTGTATACCTATACATTACCGCTAAAGTAGATGATTTATAAAACAATTTCGATTGATTTATAAATTTTGAAACTTTAGTGAGTAGGAGGGTACAATAGTGTGCTTAGAAGTGTTTGGCGTAAGCCTGCATGGAGCCGCTATTGGTACAGATCTTGGTGGTAGTAGCAAATAATCGAATGAGACCTTGGAGGACTGAAGTGGAGAAGGGTTTCGTGTGAACAGTGGTTGATCACGAGTTAGTCGGTCCTAAGTTCAAGGCGAAAGCCGAAAATTTTCAAGTTTTTAATAAAAAAAAATATTAATAAAATTTATATATATATATTAAAAAATAATTAAATACTTGAATTATTTTGAACGAAAGGGAATACGGTTCCAATTCCGTAACCTGTTGAGTATCCGTTTGTTATTAAAAATGGGCCTTGTGCTCATCCTGGCAACAGGAACGACCATAAAGAAGCCGTCGAGAGATATCGGAAGAGTTTTCTTTTCTGTTTTATAGTCGTACTACCATGGAAGTCTTTCGAAGAGAGATATGGTAGATGGACTAGAAGAGCATGACAT
>NW_026530058.1:55000-57500 GCF_028408465.1 Anastrepha ludens
TTATATATATATATATATATATATATATATATATTAATTATTAATATATAAATATAATATAACTTTAATAGGATTTCATTCAAATATGAAATCTCTTATAATCAGACTATATATATAAATGTTATGTTATTATATTATTAATTAAGAAAAGCAAATAAAAATTATATAAAAATATTTATTTAACATACATTTATATATATGAAATATATAAAAATATCATAATATCATCATCTCATATATATTAAATATTTTCAAATTTTGGCTAATCGATGATATCAAAATAATTTACGAAAATAAGACATATCTGTGATGCCATCATTATTGGGGTATATATAATATGATAAAAAAATATATGGAAAATATCATCATATATATAATTTATTAATTTTAATATATATTGGTTAACCGATGATGATATTATTGAAATATATAAAATATAATTGAATTATATGAAATCAAATTGAAATGTATTGAGTTAAATTTTTTCCATACATTTTTCACAATGCGTTGTGTACATGGACAAACAAAAACACTCACGGTGAAGGCATGTGAAATATATGAAAGATAATCAAATCGAATTTATATGAAACTATATTCGATTAAATGTATGAAAGTAAAATTTAACAAAATTTTGCCCATACATTTTTCACAATGCGTTGTGTACATTATCAGAAACACTCACGTGAAGTCAAGTGAGATATATATATGAAAGAAAATCAAATCGAATTTATATGAAACTATATTCGATTAAATGTATGAAAGTAAAATTTAACACAATACATTCATTTGATAAACTGAATAAATATATAATAAAGACATTTGAAATATATGGAAAATATCATCATATATATAATTTATTATTTTAATATATATTTGGTTAAATCGATGATATTATTGAAATATATAAAATGTAATTGAATTATATGAAATCAAACTGAAATGTATTTAATTGAATTTTTCCCATACATTTTACACAATGTGTGGTGTGCATGGCAAAAAACACTCACGGTGAAGGCATGTGAAATATATGAAATATAATCAAATCGAATTTATATGAAACTATATTCGATTAAATGTATGAAATTAAAATTTACCACAATACATTCATATGATAAACTGAGTAAATATATAATAAAGCCATTTGAAATATATTGAATTCTATTAAGTTAGATTTTCACCATACATTTTTCACAATG
The DNA here is from genome assembly GCF_028408465.1 of Anastrepha ludens. NCBI lineage: Eukaryota > Metazoa > Arthropoda > Insecta > Diptera > Tephritidae > Anastrepha > Anastrepha ludens. The sequence goes on from NW_026530058.1 coordinate 56,197, forward strand.
CGTTGTGTACATTGTCAGAAACACTCACGGTGAAGGCAAGTGAGATATATATGAAAGAAAATCAAATCGAATTTATATGAAACTATATTCGATTAAATGTATGAAAGTAAAATTTACCACAATACATTCATATGATAAACTGAATAAATATATAAGAAAAACATTTGAAATATATTGAATTGTATTAAGTTAAATTTTGCCCATACATTTTTCACAATGCGTTGTGTACATTGTCAGAAACACTCACGGTGAAGGCAAGTGAGATATATGAAAGAAAATCGAATCGAATTTATATGAAACTAAATTCGATTAAATGTATGAAAGTAAAATTTAACACAATACATTCATATGATAAACTGAATAAATTATAATAAAGACATTTCAAATATATGGAAAATATCATCATATATATAATTTAGTATTTTAATATATATTTAGTTAAGTTGATGGTATTATTGAAATATATAAAATGTAATTGAATTATATGAAATCAAACTGAAATGTATTGAATTGAATTTTTCCCATACATTTTTCACAATGTGTGGTGTGCATGGCAAAAAACACTCACGGTGAAGGCATGTGAATAATATGAAAATATCAACATTTAACTAACCAATGATATTGAAGCATATAAATCGAATCATAACTATATGAAACACGAATTTGAGTTATGTTAAACTGGTGATATTGTGGATTTATTCCTAGTTTTCCATACGTTAGTTTAAATAGAAACAATTTTCGAATATGTATACATATATGAAGAATTTATATTCTATACTAACATATTATGGAATGTAACTATTGATTGTTACCTTGGCATATTGGTGTATTGTGAGATTTCATTCATAGTTTTCCATACGTTAGTTTAAATAGAAACAATTTTCGAATATATATACATATATGAAGAATTTATATTCTATACTAACATATTATGGAATGTAACTATTGATTGTTACCTTGGCATATTGGTGTATTGTGAGATTTCATTCATAGTTTTCCATACGTTAGTTTAAATAGAAACAATTTTCGAATATATATACATATATGAAGAATTTATATTCTATACTAACATATTATGGAATGTAACTATTGATTGTTACCTTGGCATATTGGTGTATTTGTGATTTTATTCATAGTTTTCCATACGTTAGTTTAAATAGAAACAATTTTCGAATATATATACATATATGAAGAATTTATATTCTATACTAACATATTATGGAATGTAACTATTGATTGTTGCCTTGGCATATTGGTGTATTTGTGATTTTATTCATGGTTTTCCATACGTTAGTTTAAATAGA
>NW_026530058.1:60000-65000 GCF_028408465.1 Anastrepha ludens
CACGCGCGCTACAATGAAAGTATCAACGTGTATTTCCTAGACCGAGAGGTCCGGGTAAACCGCTGAACCACTTTCATGCTTGGGATTGTGAACTGAAACTGTTCACATGAACTTGGAATTCCCAGTAAGTGCGAGTTATTAACTCGCATTGATTAAGTCCCTGCCCTTTGTACACACCGCCCGTCGCTACTACCGATTGAATTATTTAGTGAGGTCTCCGGACGTGATCACTGTGACGCCTCGTGTGTCACGGTTGTTTCGCAAAAGTTGACCGAACTTGATTATTTAGAGGAAGTAAAAGTCGTAACAAGGTTTCCGTAGGTGAACCTGCGGAAGGATCATTATTGTGTTCCATATCCGTAAGAAAAACAAACAATGCCAAAACAAATAAAAACAAAAACAAACAAAAGAAAAAAAAAAAAAAAAGAAAAAAAAGAAAAATTTATAATTATTTTGAATCCATATTCTTTTTATTCTTTTTCATTCAATTTGTTATCCATCAATTATATCATATTAAATATAATATGATGGTACATTTTGTAATGTTTTTTCTTATTTTTTCTTTTAAAAACCTTTAAACATGAAAATAGAAAGTTGTACTTATTATTCATTTGATTGAATGATAAGTTAATTTGTTCACAATAACAAAAGTGGTATATATTTATTATTATATTTATATATAAATAAAATGATTAAAAAAATACAAAATAATCAAACATAATAAATACCACCACTGTATTATTGTTGAACTAAGACATTCGCAACTTAATAAAAATGTTTAGAGTTAAATATATTTGATATATATTATTGAAAGAAAATCAATTTATATTTTATTATTATTATTATTTAATTTTACTCTTTCAATTAATATATGCAAAAAAAAATTGACATTTGTTATAAATAAAAATAAATAAAAAAATACTCTAAGCGGTGGATCACTTGGCTCATGGGTCGATGAAGAACGCAGCAAACTGTGCGTCATCGTGTGAACTGCAGGACACATGAACATCGACATTTTGAACGCATATCGCAGTCCATGCTGTTATGTACATTAAATTAAATTTTAAAGTACTGCTTGGACTACATATGGTTGAGGGTTGTAAGACTATGCTAAATAAGTTGCTTATTCTTTTATAAAAATAATTGAATTTAAGCAAATGTGTATATTATTGGATTTTAAATAATTCATAATATTAATAGCAAAAAAATAAAGATATATAATGAATTTTTTATTTATTAATATATTCTTAAAAAAAAAAAATCCTCTCAAATAAAATGAAATAAAAAAAATTTTGAATCTAAGTATTCTCTTTAAAAAATTTTCATATTATTTATAATATATAAAATATTAATTTATATATGTAATTAAAGGAGGAATGTCTAGCATAAAAATTAATTTTTTTTATTCTAGAATTGCCTCATTTTACATAATTATTATTTATAATATATATTTATATAAAAGGAAAAAAGAAAAATAGAGATGAAAAGATGATATAATTATTTATTAAATTGTGAGAAGATAAAAAATATTTTAAAACAACCTCAACTCATATGGGATTACCCCCTGAATTTAAGCATATTAATGAGGGGAGGAAAAGAAACTAACAAGGATTTTCTTAGTAGCGGCGAGCGAAAAGAAAATAGTTCAGCACTAAGTCACTTTGTCTATATGTCAAATGTGAGATGCAGTGTATGGAATATCTTAATATCTAGTATGAGAAATTAACGATTTAAGTCCTTCTTAAATGAGGCCATTTACCCATAGAGGGTGCCAGGCCCGTATAACGTTAATGATTACTAGAAAGATATTTCCAAAGAGTCGTGTTGCTTGATAGTGCAGCACTAAGTGGGTGGTAAACTCCATCTAAAACTAAATATAACCATGAGACCGATAGTAAACAAGTACCGTGAGGGAAAGTTGAAAAGAACTCTGAATAGAGAGTTAAATAGTACGTGAAACTGCTTAGAGGTTAAGCCCGATGAACCTGAATATCCATTATGAAAAATTCATCATTAAATAATTAAAAATAATGTGCATTTTTTTCATATAAGGACATTGTAATCTATTAACATAATAAAGTATTTATCAAAAGATCATTGGTGATATTAAGTTTATTTAAATTAATTTGCTTTTTAAGCATATTAACATAGAATAAATACTAATGATTTGATAAAGTGTTGATAGATTTTATTATATATAATGCTAAAATTCATTTTTTGAATTTTACAAAAAATTTAATATCTATGATATTAATATTTATTTGTATGCATTTATATGATTAACAATGCGAAAGATTCAGGATACCTTCGGGACCCGTCTTGAAACACGGACCAAGGAGTCTAACATATGTGCAAGTCATTGAGTTATATTAAACTTAATGGCATAATTAACTTAACTTAAAAATATAATGGGATTAATTTTTAGTCTATTTTCTTAAATAGTCAATTAATTCAATCCCGGGGCGTTCCATATAGTTATGTATAATGATAATTTATTATTATTTATACCTCTAACTGGAGCGTACCTTGAGCATATATGCTGTGACCCGAAAGATGGTGAACTATACTTGATCAGGTTGAAGTCAGGGGAAACCCTGATGGAAGACCGAAACAGTTCTGACGTGCAAATCGATTGTCAGAATTGAGTATAGGGGCGAAAGACCAATCGAACCATCTAGTAGCTGGTTCCCTCCGAAGTTTCCCTCAGGATAGCTGGTGCATTTAAAAATTATATAAAATAATCTTATCTGGTAAAGCGAATGATTAGAGGCCTTAGGGTCGAAACGATTTTAACCTATTCTCAAACTTTAAATGGGTAAGAACCTCACCTTTCTTGATATGAAGGTTGAGGTTATGATATAATGTGCCCAGTGGGCCACTTTTGGTAAGCAGAACTGGCGCTGTGGGATGAACCAAACGTAATGTTACGGTGCCTAAATTAACAACTCATGCAGATACCATGAAAGGCGTTGGTTGCTTAAAACAGCAGGACGGTGGACATGGAAGTCGTAATCCGCTAAGGAGTGTGTAACAACTCACCTGCCGAAGCAACTAGCCCTTAAAATGGATGGCGCTTAAGTTGTATACCTATACATTACCGCTAAAGTAGATGATTTATAAAACAATTTCGATTGATTTATAAATTTTGAAACTTTAGTGAGTAGGAGGGTACAATAGTGTGCTTAGAAGTGTTTGGCGTAAGCCTGCATGGAGCCGCTATTGGTACAGATCTTGGTGGTAGTAGCAAATAATCGAATGAGACCTTGGAGGACTGAAGTGGAGAAGGGTTTCGTGTGAACAGTGGTTGATCACGAGTTAGTCGGTCCTAAGTTCAAGGCGAAAGCCGAAAATTTTCAAGTTTTTAATAAAAAAAAATATTAATAAAATTTATATATATATATTAAAAAATAATTAAATACTTGAATTATTTTGAACGAAAGGGAATACGGTTCCAATTCCGTAACCTGTTGAGTATCCGTTTGTTATTAAAAATGGGCCTTGTGCTCATCCTGGCAACAGGAACGACCATAAAGAAGCCGTCGAGAGATATCGGAAGAGTTTTCTTTTCTGTTTTATAGTCGTACTACCATGGAAGTCTTTCGAAGAGAGATATGGTAGATGGACTAGAAGAGCATGACATTTACTGTTGTGTCGATATTTTCTCCTCGGACCTTGAAAATTTATGGTGGGGTCACGCAAACTTCTCAACAGGCCGTACCAATATCCGCAGCTGGTCTCCAAGGTGAAGAGTCTCTAGTCGATAGAATAATGTAGGTAAGGGAAGTCGGCAAATTAGATCCGTAACTTCGGGATAAGGATTGGCTCTGAAGATTGAGATAGTCGGGCTTGATTGGGAAGCAATACCATGGTTTATGTACTCGTTCTGGGTAAATAGAGAATTACGATTCTTGTTCCCCGGATAGTAGTTACGTAGCCAATTGTGGAACTTTCTTGCTAAAATTTTTAAGGAATTATATCATTCGATATATATTCTTTTTAAATTATAACGATTATCAATTAACAATCAATTCAGAACTGGCACGGACTTGGGGAATCCGACTGTCTAATTAAAACAAAGCATTGTGATGGCCCTAACGGGTGTTGACACAATGTGATTTCTGCCCAGTGCTCTGAATGTCAAAGTGAAGAAATTCAAGTAAGCGCGGGTAAACGGCGGGAGTAACTATGACTCTCTTAAGGTAGCCAAATGCCTCGTCATCTAATTAGTGACGCGCATGAATGGATTAACGAGATTCCTACTGTCCCTATCTACTTCCCCCAGCGGTGCAGGGGTTAGAATATGCCCGAGGTAAGGTATGCCTGTCGTAAAAGGCGACTAAAATCTAGGTTTGCCAGTGCCTGAGTAGTATGGATGCTCAACTGGCAGAGTCTTCGGGTTCGATGTCTTACCGGAGACCTTAACTCGGTACCACGGGGAACAGGAGCCCTCAGAGTTCGCTCTGACCTGTTCTATGGGAACGGCCCTTCGGGGAGGTTTTCGTGGTGGCTGTGGTTGAGACCTAAAGCGCGGGTAGAGCTTTAGCTCGATGTAGTGTTGCAATTAACCGGGTGTCGGGACCCAAAGAACGGCAGAGGTATGGGTAGGCCTCGAGCCCTACCAAGGTGGTCAGTGTGTCCATGCCACACTGCCAATCGGTATCCTTAAATGCTTCGGCATTTTTGGGGCGCTGATCAACGCATTGTATTGATACGTTGTGCTTTTGAGCACCGTGGGTTCAGGCTGTCGCCAGCAGATACTCACGTTAAAAACACCAGACGATGTCCCTATCTACTTTGCCCCCCAGCGGTGCAGGGGTTAGAATATGCCCGAGGTAAGGTATGCCTGTCGTAAAAGGCGACTAAAATCTAGGTTTGCCAGTGCCTGAGTAGTATGGATGCTCAACTGGCAGAGTCTTCGGGTTCGATGTCTTACCGGAGACCTTAACTCGGTACCACGGGGAACAGGAGCCCTCAGAGTTCGCTCTGACCTGTTCTATGGG
>NW_026530058.1:72500-76775 GCF_028408465.1 Anastrepha ludens
TAACAAGGTTTCCGTAGGTGAACCTGCGGAAGGATCATTATTGTGTTCCATATCCGTAAGAAAAACAAACAATGCCAAAACAAATAAAAACAAAAACAAACAAAAGAAAAAAAAAAAAAAAAGAAAAAAAAGAAAAATTTATAATTATTTTGAATCCATATTCTTTTTATTCTTTTTCATTCAATTTGTTATCCATCAATTATATCATATTAAATATAATATGATGGTACATTTTGTAATGTTTTTTCTTATTTTTTCTTTTAAAAACCTTTAAACATGAAAATAGAAAGTTGTACTTATTATTCATTTGATTGAATGATAAGTTAATTTGTTCACAATAACAAAAGTGGTATATATTTATTATTATATTTATATATAAATAAAATGATTAAAAAAATACAAAATAATCAAACATAATAAATACCACCACTGTATTATTGTTGAACTAAGACATTCGCAACTTAATAAAAATGTTTAGAGTTAAATATATTTGATATATATTATTGAAAGAAAATCAATTTATATTTTATTATTATTATTATTTAATTTTACTCTTTCAATTAATATATGCAAAAAAAAATTGACATTTGTTATAAATAAAAATAAATAAAAAAATACTCTAAGCGGTGGATCACTTGGCTCATGGGTCGATGAAGAACGCAGCAAACTGTGCGTCATCGTGTGAACTGCAGGACACATGAACATCGACATTTTGAACGCATATCGCAGTCCATGCTGTTATGTACATTAAATTAAATTTTAAAGTACTGCTTGGACTACATATGGTTGAGGGTTGTAAGACTATGCTAAATAAGTTGCTTATTCTTTTATAAAAATAATTGAATTTAAGCAAATGTGTATATTATTGGATTTTAAATAATTCATAATATTAATAGCAAAAAAATAAAGATATATAATGAATTTTTTATTTATTAATATATTCTTAAAAAAAAAAAATCCTCTCAAATAAAATGAAATAAAAAAAATTTTGAATCTAAGTATTCTCTTTAAAAAATTTTCATATTATTTATAATATATAAAATATTAATTTATATATGTAATTAAAGGAGGAATGTCTAGCATAAAAATTAATTTTTTTTATTCTAGAATTGCCTCATTTTACATAATTATTATTTATAATATATATTTATATAAAAGGAAAAAAGAAAAATAGAGATGAAAAGATGATATAATTATTTATTAAATTGTGAGAAGATAAAAAATATTTTAAAACAACCTCAACTCATATGGGATTACCCCCTGAATTTAAGCATATTAATGAGGGGAGGAAAAGAAACTAACAAGGATTTTCTTAGTAGCGGCGAGCGAAAAGAAAATAGTTCAGCACTAAGTCACTTTGTCTATATGTCAAATGTGAGATGCAGTGTATGGAATATCTTAATATCTAGTATGAGAAATTAACGATTTAAGTCCTTCTTAAATGAGGCCATTTACCCATAGAGGGTGCCAGGCCCGTATAACGTTAATGATTACTAGAAAGATATTTCCAAAGAGTCGTGTTGCTTGATAGTGCAGCACTAAGTGGGTGGTAAACTCCATCTAAAACTAAATATAACCATGAGACCGATAGTAAACAAGTACCGTGAGGGAAAGTTGAAAAGAACTCTGAATAGAGAGTTAAATAGTACGTGAAACTGCTTAGAGGTTAAGCCCGATGAACCTGAATATCCATTATGAAAAATTCATCATTAAATAATTAAAAATAATGTGCATTTTTTTCATATAAGGACATTGTAATCTATTAACATAATAAAGTATTTATCAAAAGATCATTGGTGATATTAAGTTTATTTAAATTAATTTGCTTTTTAAGCATATTAACATAGAATAAATACTAATGATTTGATAAAGTGTTGATAGATTTTATTATATATAATGCTAAAATTCATTTTTTGAATTTTACAAAAAATTTAATATCTATGATATTAATATTTATTTGTATGCATTTATATGATTAACAATGCGAAAGATTCAGGATACCTTCGGGACCCGTCTTGAAACACGGACCAAGGAGTCTAACATATGTGCAAGTCATTGAGTTATATTAAACTTAATGGCATAATTAACTTAACTTAAAAATATAATGGGATTAATTTTTAGTCTATTTTCTTAAATAGTCAATTAATTCAATCCCGGGGCGTTCCATATAGTTATGTATAATGATAATTTATTATTATTTATACCTCTAACTGGAGCGTACCTTGAGCATATATGCTGTGACCCGAAAGATGGTGAACTATACTTGATCAGGTTGAAGTCAGGGGAAACCCTGATGGAAGACCGAAACAGTTCTGACGTGCAAATCGATTGTCAGAATTGAGTATAGGGGCGAAAGACCAATCGAACCATCTAGTAGCTGGTTCCCTCCGAAGTTTCCCTCAGGATAGCTGGTGCATTTAAAAATTATATAAAATAATCTTATCTGGTAAAGCGAATGATTAGAGGCCTTAGGGTCGAAACGATTTTAACCTATTCTCAAACTTTAAATGGGTAAGAACCTCACCTTTCTTGATATGAAGGTTGAGGTTATGATATAATGTGCCCAGTGGGCCACTTTTGGTAAGCAGAACTGGCGCTGTGGGATGAACCAAACGTAATGTTACGGTGCCTAAATTAACAACTCATGCAGATACCATGAAAGGCGTTGGTTGCTTAAAACAGCAGGACGGTGGACATGGAAGTCGTAATCCGCTAAGGAGTGTGTAACAACTCACCTGCCGAAGCAACTAGCCCTTAAAATGGATGGCGCTTAAGTTGTATACCTATACATTACCGCTAAAGTAGATGATTTATAAAACAATTTCGATTGATTTATAAATTTTGAAACTTTAGTGAGTAGGAGGGTACAATAGTGTGCTTAGAAGTGTTTGGCGTAAGCCTGCATGGAGCCGCTATTGGTACAGATCTTGGTGGTAGTAGCAAATAATCGAATGAGACCTTGGAGGACTGAAGTGGAGAAGGGTTTCGTGTGAACAGTGGTTGATCACGAGTTAGTCGGTCCTAAGTTCAAGGCGAAAGCCGAAAATTTTCAAGTTTTTAATAAAAAAAAATATTAATAAAATTTATATATATATATTAAAAAATAATTAAATACTTGAATTATTTTGAACGAAAGGGAATACGGTTCCAATTCCGTAACCTGTTGAGTATCCGTTTGTTATTAAAAATGGGCCTTGTGCTCATCCTGGCAACAGGAACGACCATAAAGAAGCCGTCGAGAGATATCGGAAGAGTTTTCTTTTCTGTTTTATAGTCGTACTACCATGGAAGTCTTTCGAAGAGAGATATGGTAGATGGACTAGAAGAGCATGACATTTACTGTTGTGTCGATATTTTCTCCTCGGACCTTGAAAATTTATGGTGGGGTCACGCAAACTTCTCAACAGGCCGTACCAATATCCGCAGCTGGTCTCCAAGGTGAAGAGTCTCTAGTCGATAGAATAATGTAGGTAAGGGAAGTCGGCAAATTAGATCCGTAACTTCGGGATAAGGATTGGCTCTGAAGATTGAGATAGTCGGGCTTGATTGGGAAGCAATACCATGGTTTATGTACTCGTTCTGGGTAAATAGAGAATTACGATTCTTGTTCCCCGGATAGTAGTTACGTAGCCAATTGTGGAACTTTCTTGCTAAAATTTTTAAGGAATTATATCATTCGATATATATTCTTTTTAAATTATAACGATTATCAATTAACAATCAATTCAGAACTGGCACGGACTTGGGGAATCCGACTGTCTAATTAAAACAAAGCATTGTGATGGCCCTAACGGGTGTTGACACAATGTGATTTCTGCCCAGTGCTCTGAATGTCAAAGTGAAGAAATTCAAGTAAGCGCGGGTAAACGGCGGGAGTAACTATGACTCTCTTAAGGTAGCCAAATGCCTCGTCATCTAATTAGTGACGCGCATGAATGGATTAACGAGATTCCTACTGTCCCTATCTACTTCCCCCAGCGGTGCAGGGGTTAGAATATGCCCGAGGTAAGGTATGCCTGTCGTAAAAGGCGACTAAAATCTAGGTTTGCCAGTGCCTGAGTAGTATGGATGCTCAACTGGCAGAGTCTTCGGGTTCGATGTCTTACCGGAGACCTTAACTCGGTACCACGGGGAACAGGAGCCCTCAGAGTTCGCTCTGACCTGTTCTATGGGAACGGCCCTTCGGGGAGGTTTTCGTGGTGGCTGTGGTTGAGACCTAAAGCGCGGGTAGAGCTTTAGCTCGATGTAGTGTTGCAATTAACCGGGTGTCGGGAC
>NW_026530059.1:0-67541 GCF_028408465.1 Anastrepha ludens
GAGCACGATTGCTCGGGAAAAATGATTTATGCTCCGTGCTTTTGCTATGCCCTTTACTACATCTTCAATTGCTCCAATTGTGGACCTTCGCGGTCTAAAGCCGTGTTGCCTATCCGAGAGGCCTCTCGATTCGTTTATCGCTGCTGCCATTCGTGGTTTCAGCATTTTTTCTAGCAGCTTTCCTGCCGTGTCGAGCATGCACAGAGAGCGATACGCTGATGGGGTTTCAGGGTCTCCTTTCCCTTTGCTTATGAGGACTAATTTTTGTCTCTTCCACATTTCTGGAAAAGTTCCTTCATATAAGCAGGCATTGTACATGTGGAGAAGCGTTTGTGGGCGCTCAACTGCGATAATTTTCAAAACCTTCGATGGAATCCCGTCAGGACCTGGCGCTTTGTTATTTTTGAGGGTTGCAGCTGCGTCTCTCAGTTCCTCTACCGTGAAAAGCGGGGGTGGGTCGGTATTTTCCTCGTCAACTCTAGGAAAATACCGACCCACCCCCGCTTTTCACGGTAGAGGAACTGTATTATATTATATTATATTATATTATATTATATTAATATATATTATATTATATTATATTATATTATATTATATTATATTATATTATATTATATTATATTATATTATATTTATATTATATTATATTATATTATATTATATTATATTATATTATATTATATTATATTATATTATATTTATATTATATTATATTATATTATATTATATTATATTATATTATATTATATTATATTATATTATATTATATTATATTATATTATATTATATTATATTATATTATATTATATTATATTATATTATATTATATTATATTATATTATATTATATTATATTATATTATATTATATTATATTATATTATATTATATATTATATTATATTATATTATATTATATTATATTATATTATATTATATTATATTATATTATATTATATTATATTATATTATATTATATTATATTATATTATATTATATTATATTATATTATATTATATTATATTATATTATATTATATTATATTATATTACATTATATTATATTATATTATATTATATTGTTCAAATAATAAGATTAATATTTGTCCTGTGTGGCAACATTGCATATGAAATGTCATCCACTATTTTGAACATATGTGAGTTTATAACAGAGAACATTGATGAATAGAGAAGTCTCACGAGCTACGAATAGTGTGAGTTGTCAAAAATGAAGTGAAACCGCGAACACTATTTCACCTCGCTTAACTCGACAGCGGGGAAGTTCTTAACAGAGCAGATTACAGTGAATTATGTACAAGTACATTGGCTCTGCTCAGTTTTTGGTTACTGTATGAAATCAAATTGACGAATGCCGACGGCATTTTGCAAGGCATTTGCTTGTGCATTTCTATGTTCCCTTGACAAACGAAAATTTATTCAATTTATATTTTCAAACAAATATAACCAAATAAAAAGACAACATTTAAAATCAAAGTAACTTTAATGTTTGTTGTTTTAATTTTAAGAGAAAAATTTAAACAAAATACAGTATAAAACGACCTCACATTTTGTTGTGTGCGTTTTAGTGTAAATTTGATGAAAATTTTTACTAATTTTTCGAGTCGAAATTAATTTTAGACAAGAGTTCAAAGAGCATATTGGTATATTGATGAATATATATGTATATCAATATATGTTTATATACATATATTTTGTTAGTTATATTTGTGCAAAAGTTCAATTGCATCTTCAATTCTTATAGTGTTACAAATGTATGTACGTGCACACGCACTGCAGCAACAATGACCCATCTCATGACTCATTGCCTTATCATATTATATTTATGTACATTTGAATAAGCATTTTTGTTCCTTTGCCAAACGAAATTTTTTAAATTTACATATGTATATTACAGGGAATAATTCATATATGTATGCATTTTATAGATAGTACCAAACTTTGAAATTTAAAATAAATAAAATAAAACTTCAAAGAAACGTATTTGCATACATATATGGGACAACTAAGTTCTATTGCATCTTTAATAAATATAGTGTTGCACGCATATGTATGCACTGAAGCAACATGACCTACCTCACGAGCATCGCCTTATCATATTTCATGCAATAATTAGGGTGTAAATATTCGAATGATCGAATTCCTGCAAATGCTAAAACAACTCCTTCTGCATATGCACCGACGTATATGCACACTTGATGCCCTAACTATATATATATGTACGTTCAATTGATCAAATCAAAAAATTCTGTATACAAAACGCTTCATTACCAGGCACACAGGAAGATGGCATATGCAAATATAAATATGTGAATTGAATTCAAGCAAATCAATGCTTATTAATATACACATATGCATGTACATACTCACACAGGGCACTCACTTTATTCCTAAAAATGCGTATGTCGATCAAAGCTAAAATTCTATGCCTAGCGACTACAAGAACAAAATGCAGTCTTAGGCGCCATCATTCTAGTTGACATAGCGCTGAACAGTCGCGGCGGCGCCGAACAGTTTCAACTATTGTACTGTGCAACAAAAACTCATCATCAAAAAATTGATTTATAAATTCGAGCTCATAGTTCTAAGAGCAAGTACTTTCATTCATAAAACGAGCCGCCCATATGCCAATTTTCTCGACAATTCGAAAAAAGTCAATATTGGAATATTTCGCGTAGAATTATTTGCCAATATTTGATAAATCTTCAATTTTTGTCAAGTCGAGTTACCCCTCGAAATTCCATACGTTCCTGTCATTGAGACTTCTCTATACATTAACGTTCTCTGTTTATAAGTTTGAATTAAACCTTTGGGGCATTCAGCTGCGCGTTTCATTTAAGAAAATTCATTCTCTGTAAAAATGGTAATGGGCCCAGAACGTGAAATGGTTTTTGAATACAAGATATATGAAATAAATTTGCAAATACGTGAGTGACGCGAAACACCGGTTTTTAATTTCCGATAAAAATCTGTCTAGCGCTGCAAATAGAAAAACGTGCAGAAGACAATTACGACGTGTGTTCAGTATCGGTGCGCAGTGTACTAATTACAACGGACTTGTGGAGCGCCGTTTGCGATGGATTGTCAGAAAAAGCAACTAGTGAAATAGAGCAAAAATGGAAAGTAACAGACCAGAAGGCGCTGGCATGTATATTTTTAAATGTAAAACCTACGCAGTTAATGCATATCAAAGCATGCAAAACTGCGGCAGAAGCATCACAAAAGTTACGCCAAATGCATATGCCAGTTGGTCCTGTTAGAAAAGTTCAGTTGTAGCAGAAACTATTAGATTTGAACATGCAGCAAGATGATAATATATCAAAGTATGTACACTCATTTGTTGAGATGATCGACAAGCTTGCAGAGCTAGACATACATATAAACGACGAATTGAAAGTTATTATGCTGTTGTCGAGTCTTCCCAATTTGTGGGAAAACTTCGTTGTTGCTGTTGAGACACGCGACAGTTTGCCGACGTTCGATGCCATTAAGGCGAAAATTCTAGAAGAAGGTGTTCGTAGGCAAGAGCGAGATGAAAGAGAGGCTATGCAAGCAGTTTATGGTTGTGCGAATAAAACCAAAAATACAAGCATTGTACCAAAAAGCATACAAACACGGATAACACACACAACGATAAGCAAATTGAGGTGAATTCAAAGGCGACAAAGAAACCGAAGAAATCTCAGTTTAAGGGGAAATGCTTCAATTGTCAACAAACAGGTCATCGGGCTTATGATTGCCCAAAATAAAAGAAAGAACATTCAAACAAAAGAAGAAGCCCAAGAAACGTCAAATTGCTTATTGTAATGTAGTAATATTTAGTGCATTGACAGTGGCGCTACTTCACATATGTGTTGTGATAAATTTGTATTTATTTCTTTTATTGCGAAAGAAGTTAAAGTAATGTTGGCAGCAGATAAATTTGTTGAATCACACGGCGCAGGTACTGTAGAATTACAAAATGGTAATAAAAAAATAACCCTTCAAAATGTTTTGTATGTTCCATCGTTGCGTATGAGTTTTTTGTCTGTGAGTAAAGCAGCAGAATTCGGTAATTTCACAACGTTTGAAAAACAATTAGACACAGTGAGAGATAAAACGAATGAATAGTATTGCAAGCAAAACACACAAATAACTTGTATTTGTACACTGAAAACAAATTAGTTAGTGTAAATATGTTAAGTGTTGATTCAATGGCAACGATGTGGCATAATAGGTATGGACATTTAAATTTTCAAAGCCCAAAACAACTTGCTGAGAAAGGTCTGGTTTGTGGTATAAATTTAAAAAATATGCCAAGGCAGATAAATTGTGATACATGCAATAAAGCGAAAACTTGTGCATTGCCATTTCCACGCAAAGTTGAACGTTCAACAAAGAAAGTGCTTGAACTTGTATACACAGATGTGTATGGGCCTAGGAATGTAAAATAAGTGGGTGGCAATCGGTATTTTGTCACATTCATAGACGATTTTTCTCGAAAAATATTTGTATATTTTTTGAAGGCCAAAAATGAAGTTTTTAAAACATTCAAAGAATTAAAAAGCTATGTTGAATCTCAAATAGACCGTAATATTAACAGAGTATGTTAATGGTGATTTTGAAAATTATTTAAAAAATTGTAACATAAAAAAAGAACTGACGGTACCGTATACACCACAACAAAACGGTGTAGCGGAGCGAGCCAATAGAACCATAGTTGAGATGGCGAAAAATTTATTGATTCATGCAAATCTTGAAGAGTTTTTGTGGGCTGAGGCGGTGCAGACCGCAATGTATTTGCGCAATAGATGCCCTACTCAAGTACTAAATCAAGTGACTCCATTTGAAATATGGAAAAAGCGCAAACCTTCGGTGAAACATCTACGTATTTTCGGGTCAAGAGCTTTTGCAGTTAATATTATAAAACAAGTAAGAAGAAGTTTGAAGCAAAATGCCATGAGTATATATTTGTCGGATATTCAAATACAGGGTGAACGATATGAAGTGTTACCAACTTCATACTGCTTGCATCTGTAAAACAGCTCATGACATCAACGTCAAAATTGTTCTAATGACAGTTCAATATATTGTTTATAAGCCATCAAAAGCATTTGCGTCTCAGTTTTGTTGAATTTTTTTTTCTGTGATGGAATTCAAACGTAATAGTGTGATTGCGTTATATTTGGCTGGAAAATCACAACCAGCCATTGTTCGTGAGCTCAGTCACCTCAAAGTGAATAAAATGGTTGTGTATCGCACTATAAAACGTTACAATGAGACTGGTAACATTGCAACACGCTATGGAGGTGGACCGAAAAAAACCGTAACAACGCCAGAAATGTTTCGGAAAGTGAAGGCTCGACTTGAACGGAATCCTTGTCGAAGTGGAAGAAAAATGCCCAAAGAACTGAAAATATCGCAACACAGCATTCGACGCATATCGAAAAATGAGATTAACGTCAAGGCTTACAAGTTCCAAAAAAGCACACGAAAATGTTCGGTGCGATAGAGTAAAGGAGTCTTTGCGCTTGCACGAACGTGGCGAATTTCCTAACATTGTGTTTTCTGATGAAAAAATTTCCCAATTGAGCAGTTCATAAACACTCAAAACGATCGTGTTTACTTGACCGAACGCTCATACGAGAATTTTAGCCTACGTATGGCCACTCGAAGCAATTGCCCATTGCAAGTAATGGTTTGAGCCGCAGTGACCGCTGATGGACGCTCTCCAATCGTTTTTATCGGGCCCGGTGTCAAAGTGAATGCGACTTATTTTCGGGAAAATGTTTTAGAACCTGCTTTAGAGACATGGACACCCAAACATCTCGGTCGTAGACCATAACGTTCCAACAGGACTCGGCACCGTCTCATAAAGGTCGTTTGAACCAAGAATGGTTAAAAAATCATGTTCCACACTTCATTTCGTCCACACAATGGCTTTCGAATTCGCCTGACGCAAATCCGATGGACTATTCCCTCTGGTCCATTTTGGAGAGCAAGGTGGGGGCTAAAAATTATGCCAGTATGGAAGCGCTAAAAAAAGCGATTATACGAGAATGGGCCAAAATACCTCAAGATCACATTCGTGCAGCATGCAACTCATTTTTTGACCGTTTGAAGGCTATAGTCAAGGCAAAAGGTGGTCATATCGAGCTAAAGTTAATATACATATGTTAAAATTGTAATCATTTTTAAAAAATTTTGTCTTTGAAATTGATGTTGATGTTTTGAATAGGTAACACTTCATATCGTTCATTCTGTACAGCAAAAGCATATCGCTTACATGACAGGAAAAAACGAGCAATTGTAGAGCGGCGTGATGTTAAGTTTGTAGAAGGCGATTTTTGTGAAAGTATTACGTCAGAAAGTGGCTTGTCCGATGTAAATGATAATTTTGCGACAAATATTATACGTCTTGTATCTGCTGAAGTTCAAGAAAATGAAAAATTAGCAGATAAAGCAGCCGACCATGTAGTAAAAAGCGACTCCGGCGAAGGAGAGCATGCAACCCCTGACGAAGCTGATCGTGATGAGCAATGTGAAAAACATGAAATACAAAAACGCGGACGTGGGCGACCAACATATGTTTATACAGGTCAACGAGGCAGGCCAAAGAAGTAGTTTCAAACACTTAATAATATACATTTTTTAGAAGACAGCGAGACACCAGAAACTCCTGAAAAAGCATTAAATAGTCAATATGCTCATGAATGGTGAAGTTCCATGCAATTGTTTGCTTATACGTGGACTATGGTTGATTTGCCAAAGGGGCAAAAGGTCATAGGGTCGAAATGGGATTTTCGAATAAAAAGAGACGATCATGGTAATATCGAGAGATTTAAATCAAGGTTAGTTGCTAAAGGTTGTGGGCAACAACTGGGAATCAACTACTGGGAGACGTTTTCTCCAGTAATTCGTTATGAAACTATACGTATGCTTTTTGCGATAGCTGCGGGAAAAAAGATGTATATGCACCAGGTGGACATATCGAACGCGTATTTAAATGGCAAGCTAGACGAAAATGTTTATATGAAACAATCGCAGGGTTTCATCAGCAAAAAGATTCCTAACTAAGTTTTGAAATTTCAGAAAGCCATTTATGAATTGAAGCTGTCCGGCCGTGTATGGAATAGCACTCTAGATGCAGTTTTAAACGATATGGGCTTCGAAAAATGCAAATATGAACCGTGTTTATATGTGAGAAAAGACAAACAGCAGTTTAGCTACCTCGCTGTCTACGTTGATAATTTACTCATAGTTTGTTCCAGTGAGATTGAAATATCAGCAATTAAAATGAACATAGCTCTAAATCAGAAGAAGTACATTAAATCTGTGCTTGAAACACACTGAATGCAAGAGAGCAGAGAAGTCGCAACACCACTTGAACCAGGTTTTCAAGTTGGATGCAGAGACGAGAAATGTGTTAAATTAAATGTCACTGAATATCAATCACTAATAGGTTCTCTGATGTATTTAGCAGTCTTGAGCCGCCCAGATATTTTGCACGCTGTTAGTAAGCTTTCTAGGCGTAATACTGATCCACATAGAGAACACGAAACAGCGGCTAAACACGTATTGCGTTATCTTTCGGCTACAATGAATTTAAGTATTGTATATCGTAAGACTGGTGAATATGTAAAAGGGTTCGCTGATGCAGATTGGGCTACTGAAGCTGAGTATGTGGCTTTAGCAACAGCAACGAAGGAAGCAGTTTACATCCAAAGATTATTAAATGAAATAGGTTGGTCGAATACAGCTCCAATGGTTTTTTATGGTGACAATGTCAGTGCGCAGCATATAGCACGTAATCCAGTTCACCACAAACGGACCAATCACATACCTGTAGATATTAAGTATCATTTCATTCGTGAAAAAGTAGAAAATAATGAAATTGATTTACAGTATATTTCTACCAATGAAAATGTTGCTAATATTTTAACCAAATGTTTAAACAAGAAAAAACATTGTCATTTTGTAAATTTGCTTAGGTTAAAATAAATTAAAGTAAATTAAGTTTTTTGAATCAAATATTTAACCTTAAGAAGAAGTGTTCAAATAATAAGGTTCATATTTGTCCCGTGTGGCAACAATGCATATGAAATGTCATCCACTACTTTGTACATTTCTGAGTTTATAAGTTTGAATTAAACTTTTGAGACATTCAGCTGCGCGTTTAATTTAAGAGAACTGATTCTCTTTAACATATATTATATATTATTATATTATATTATATTATACTATATTATATTATATTATATTATACAATATTATATTATATTATATTATATTATATTATATTATACAATATTATATTATATTATATTATATTATATTATATTATATTATATTATATTATATTATATTATATTATATTATATTATATTATATTATATTATATTATATTATATTATATTATATTATATTATATTATATTATATTATATTATATTATATTATATTATATTATATTATATTATATTATATTATATTATATTATATTATACTAGCAACCCGCCCAGCTTCGCACGGGTATAAAATATATACCCTATGTCACTCATTGAAAAAATGATTAAAATCGATCCAGTAGTTTTGGCTTATTCATTATTGCCCGTGGCCCGCACGCGTTAAATTTGGAGTAAAACAATTCTCCTTTCTTTATAGCATGAAGATTTCCTGCTATCTTTGGGATATCTAAATTCATACCCTACATTTTTGCATATTAACTTTTTGCATTTTTACATATGTATTTATTTTATTTTTACAACAATTACTAATAGGACTATGAATAAGTTCGTGCGGTTTTTTTTCGAAATTTGAAACTTTATTGACGTAAAATGGTTACAAATTTAATATTCAAAATATTGTCCATCGCTTACTACTACTTTTTCCCATCTTTCTGGCAATTCACGGATTCCCTTTGTGAAAAATTCGGTCGGTTTTGCCGCAATCCACGAATCGATCCATTTTTTGACTTCATCGTAATTACGGAAGTGCTGGTCAGCCAGGCCATGTTGCATCGATCGGAAGAGATAGTAATCGGATGGCGCAAGGTCTGGACTATACGGCGGGTGGGGTAGGACATCCCATTTGAGCGTTTCTAAGTATGTTTTGACCACTTGTGCAACATGTGGCCGAGCATTGTCATGTTGCAAAATAACTTTGTCGTGTCTATCGGCGTATTGCGGCCGTTTTTCTCGCAGTGCTCGGCTCAAACGCATCAATTGTCGTCGGTAGACATCCCCCGTAATCGTTTCATTCGGTTTCAGTAGCTCATAATACACAACACCCAGCTGGTCCCACCAGATACACAGCATAACCTTCAGGCCATGAATATTCTGCGCCGACGTCGATGTTGAAGCATGGCCAGGGTATCCATACGTTGCCCGACGTTTTGGATTGTCGTAATGGACCCACTTTTCATCGCCAGTCACAATTCGATGCAAAAAACCCTTTCTTTTGTGCCGTTGAAGCAGTTGTTCGCATGCCATAAAACGGCGTTCAACGTCTCTTGGCTTCAATTCATACGGCACCCAATGGCCTACCTTTCGGATCATTCCCATGGCTTTTAAACGTTTGGAAATGGTTGATTGATCAACTCCCAAAGTTTTTGCAACCTCTTCTTGCGTTTGAGCCGGATCTTGATCGAGCAATTCCTCCAATTCGGTATCCATGAACTTTGGCGGCGCACCCTCGCGTTCTTCGTCTTCCAAGCCAAAATCACCACTTTTAAAGCGTGCAAACCACTTCTGGCACGTTCGCTCAGATAGAGCATGCTCACCATAAACTTCCACCAAGATACGATGACTTTCGGCTGCTTTTTTCTTCATATTAAAATAATGAAGAAGAATTCCCCGCAAAAACACATTATTTGGCACGAAATTCGACATTTTCAAGTGTGGTAAAAATATTGTTGTTTACGCTTCAAATAAAAAACTTATACTGACGTTTGTGCCTTACGACAGTAGCTCTCCAATGAATGTTTGGAAATCTGGATCGATGAAATAATAATCAAGTTACGCCATCTGTTGTAAAACCGCACGAACTTATTCATAGTCCTATTATATTACAGAATGTCTTTATATACAACGTTCATAGCCTTCTTGTCATTAGACAATACAAACATGGTTTCTCTAGAGGTTACTCTTGAAAGAGCGACATACAGTTGGCCATGTGAAAAACAGTCAACACTCAAATCTAAGCCTGCAACGTTGAAGGTTTGACCCTGAGATTTATTAATGGTCATTGCAAAAGATGTCTTTACCGGAAATTGTAAGCGTTTAAATTGGAATGGTAGATCCGATGGTATGAGAGGGATTCGGGGAATCAATACATCTTCTCCGGTACCACATCCTGTGAGTATTGTGCACTCTATTATGAAAGTTTTCAGTGATTTTACCATCAAACGCGTGCCATTGCAAAGTTTAGGTGGACTTAGGTTTCTTAATAAAATAACAGGACAACCTATTTTCAGCTCCATTTTGTGAGGAGGGAGTCCAGACGGTTTCAGAGAATTTAGAAATTCTGTAGGAAATTGAACAGCTTCTTCCAAATCGAGAACAGTATCGACCGAGTAGTATATTTTCGTCGGCGCATCAATCTTTGAAATAATCAAGTTATTTACTTTATCTACTTGTTCGTTAGTTGGTGACAGAATAGCTCTTTCTTTAAACCAAGATGTTGTCTTATAACTTATGTTATCAATGTCTGGATAGACATTGTTGACTAACTCTTGGATGTTGTCTATCAAAACACAAAGGCTTTCTAGGTTAATCCTTCCCTCACTTTGTGTTAATTCTCCATTGCCAACTTTTAGCAGCATCTCTGGAAATAGCCTGTTCTCACGTGAAGATGACGAAATCCTCATATTAGTTTTAAGCTCTAATTTATTGACATACGACTAAAGGTGGGATCTTTTTAGCGAAGCATTTATTTCGTCAGTACGTGTTCCTCGAGTCACAACTGGTAGGATTTGACGGAAATCTCCTGAGAACAGAATTGTACATCCACCCATAGGTGCATTTTTGTTGCGCAAATCGCGCATTGTCCTATCCAGTGCTTCCACAGACGTCTTGTTTGACATGGTAGCTTCGTCCCAGACTATTAATGAGCAGTCACGCCTCAATTTTCCTGTATTGCTCTGTCTAGAAACACTACAGACGCTGTTATCATCATCGGTAGCGATTTTCAGCGGGTGCTTCATTGTAGAGTGTGTGGTTCGGCCTCTTTCCAAAAGACTCTTTCCAAAAGAGTAGCGGCAATGCCGGATGACGCAACAGCTAAGGCAATTTTTCCGGTAGATCTCAATTACTAATTACTGTTGTAATATCTTGAAAAATATTGTTTTTAATTATATGCTGTAAAGAGCCATATACATAGATCTATATGAAAACAACAATGTATTTAAGGTATTTAATTGGATAAGGATTAATGTTGTACCCATTTGTTGAAATCGCTTCGAAAATAAGCTATTAGTTGTCGTGAAAAGTAAATGACAAAAAATGTTATTGTATGGAATTGATAGCAAACTAAACGCGCTCCGAATCAATAAAAACTATTCAAAAACTGTATTTTAATTATGTGCGATTTACTATTGTAATATAGAACCTGAAAATAGCGTTTTATTTCGCTGTAAAATTGTATGTACATATAATTACATGGAATTCAGTACATACATAGATACATATGTACATACGTCCGAAATGAAATAATGCGAGCGACTCGTAAATACATACATACATACGTCACCATACGATGTAATTCAACATTAATGAGGTGTGGTGAGATTATCGCTTAACGCCTGTTGCTTCATTCGGTTGACAGCGAACACACACACAAACAGCTTTTTTTGGAAAAAGAGCTGCTTTTGTTTAAACAATTTTGGTTAAATAACAAATAAATCAATTATTTTTTTTGATGCAGAACGAAAGTAAATATTTCAAAGTTAAACTTCAAGAAAGTTTCATTTTAATTGGTTGATTCGTTTATGATTTATGGCCGTGAAAACAAAAAAATTATGTTTTTTTGCCACATTTTGACCGATTGCCACGCCCCCTTTATATATTTCTTCACATTATATAGATATAAACCTTCCTCTTCAATCAATCTATCTTTAAAAAAAAACCGCATCAAAATCCGTTGCGTAGTTTTAAAGATTTAAGCGTAGGGACATAGGGACAGAAAAAGCGACTTTGTTTTATAATATGTACTGATTATATTATATTATATTATACTATACTATATTATATTATATTATATTATATTATATTATATTTTAATATATTATATTATATTTTAATATATTATATTATATTATATTATATTATATTATATTATATTATATTATATTATATGTGACTAGAAAAAAGACGAAAAAACAAGACGCAGAAACAAGACGCAGAAACACAAATCAAGCGGAGACCTCAGACAAAAAAGGACGAAAGGAAACCCAAACAGCGGTCGGAAATAGTACTCTTCAAACCAGCGGAAGGACGAAGTTATGCCGAAGTTCTGCAAAACCTCCGCCAATATGTTAAATCAGACGAGAACAGTGTGGAAGTTCGGGCAATAAGGAAAACCAAAACGGGCGCACTCCTCCTTGAACTAGACAAAGGTATAAAACTAGGACCAGAGTTCCATGAAGCTCTGAGGAGCAAGATGAAAGATTTCGTTTCCGTAAATGAGCTGAAAAATAAAACAACGATAGAGATACGGGGCCTAGATGACTACAGCAGACGAACTTGCAACGGCCGTTAACCAATTGTTAGACGAGACCAACGAGGAAACCACTATTAAACTATCAGCACCAAACAGCTAAACGCGTATGTGACGCTATCATCAGAAAGCGCAAACAAAATTCTCCAGAAGGAACGCGTTTAAATAGGATGGATCAACTGCAAAATGAGAATCTGCCTTGACAAAAAGAAATGCTACCGGTGCTTTGAAACCGGACACTTACAATGGCAGTGTAAAGGGCCTGACAGAAAGGGTAAAGGACTGTGTATACGATGCGGGAAGCCAGGACACAAAATTAAAGAATGCAGCAGCCCACCGAATTGTTGCATATGCAATCTGACACAGGTCATATGCTAGGCTCAGTACGATGTGCGACCTATAATGAAATCATGTCGAAATGATAAAGATTCTACAAGGAAACATGCACAGGAGCACTACGGCAGACTTACTCCTACCGCAAATTATGCTGGAACAGGAAGCAGACATAGCAGTTCTAAGCGAACAGTACGCCTCTCCAAGTGTTGGATGGTTTATAGAAGATACCTCTTCTACCGCAGCAATATGGTGCAAGGATAACACGAAACTCCAAGTGACGAACAGTGAAACCGGAAACGGGTACGTCTGGATGAGGAGCCAATGCCTCACAATTATTAGCTGCTACCTTACACCAAGCGATACCATTACTGACTTCCAAGCTAAACTGGACAATATTGAAGACACAGCTCGCCAAATAAGCGGGCACACCATCATCGCCGGAGACTTTAACTCTAAGGCCATGGAATGGGGTAGTCGAGCAACAAACCCGAGAGGCCAACGAATAATAGACATGTCCGCTAGACTAGGACTCGCCGTTGCAAATGTGGGCAATAAAGCCACCTTTCGAAAACAAGGGTGTGAAGGCACAACTCCGGATATAACTCTAGAAAAATACTCTACGCAAGAAAAATACGTGAATGGACAGTTCTGGAAGATTACAATGGCAGTGACCACCAGTACATTACCTACTGCGCCGGAGATGCAAGCGCAAACGCAACAAAACGCATCAAAAGCTCGCGGAAATGGAATACATCAAAACTTGACAAAGCAAATCTTATAGCTAAAATTGACGAGGAGCAACCACACCACGAAGAGCCCAGTAGCGCCAGACACAAAATAGAGATGACGCTGAGAAGGATAACGCAAGCGTGCTCAGCAGCACGCCCGAAGAAGTCCGTGTACTGGTGGATTAACGAAATCCGTGATCTGGGGCATACGTGCATCAGCAAAAGAAGGAAGTATACAAGAGCACGAAGAACCAGTCTCGCTACAACAGAGCACGCCGAATACAAAGCTGCAAAAAGCACCCTCAAGACGGCCATCCTGAAAAGCAAGAAAGAAAAATGGGAGGAGCTTCGGCGCGATATAAACCAAAATCCCTGGGGCTTAGGATATAAACTCGTGCTAAACAAGCTCGGAGCAAGGCAGCCACTTCCTGAACTTAGCGAAGCCACTATGGAAAACATAGTGAATACACTCTTCCCCATACATGACATCATGGCAGATAGAGTTGACAAGGAAAATACCGACCCACCCCCGCTTTTCACGGTAGAGGAACTGAGAGACGCAGCTGCAACCCTCAAAAATAACAAAGCGCCAGGTCCTGACGGGATTCCATCGAAGGTTTTGAAAATTATCGCAGTTGAGCGCCCACAAACGCTTCTCCACATGTACAATGCCTACTTATATGAAGGAACTTTTCCAGAAATGTGGAAGAGACAAAAGTTAGTCTTCATAAGCAAAGGGAAAGGAGACCCTGAAACCCCATCAGCGTATCGCCCTCTGTGCATGCTCGACACGGCAGGAAAGCTGCTAGAAAAAATGCTGAAACCACGAATGGCAGCAGCGATAAACGAATCGAGAGGCCTCTCGGATAGGCAACACGGCTTTAGACCGCAAAGGTCCACAATTGGAGCAATTGAAGATGTAGTAAAGGGCATTGCAAAAGCACGGAGCATAAATCATTTTTCCCGAGCAATCGTGCTCCTCGCTACAATCGACGTAAAGAACGCTTTCAACAGCGCAAAGTGGAAAAATATGATAGACGCATTGGAGAAGCTGTTCAAAATACCCCAACACCTGATGAAGATGATCCGCAGCTACCTCAAAGACCGCGTACTCATCTACGACACAAGAAAAGGACAACGGACAAAAATGATAACCTCTGGCGTGGCCCAAACGTCCATACTAGGCCCCGATCTCTGGAACGTCAGCTATGACGGCATCATCACCACCGACATGCCCGACGATTGCTACCAAGTAGGATACGCGGACGATGTGGCAGCAGTAATTACCGCACGGGATGTAGACGCAGAAGGGCGGAAGCTTACACAAACGATGACAAAAATCAAGATATGGCTCGACTCGCAAGGCCTTAGTTTAGCTCCGAAAAAAACAGAACTGATTCTATTCACGAGAGCGCGCATACCTGTAGAAGTGACAATGCCGGTCTACACAGAGAACAAAACAACCTCAAAAGTGCTGAAATATCTGAGCATCAAACTCGACAACAAACTGACATACTGGGCACAAATCCAGTACGCTGCTGAAAAATCTACCAAAACAATCTCAAGGCTATCAAGACTAATGGCAAACATCGGAGAACCCATCGCAAGCAAGCGGAAACTGCTCATGGACACGACGTTATCCATTTTACTATACGGATGTGAAGTACGGGCGGACACACTTAAAACTGAGTGTTGCCGCAAGATCCTGGCCAAGGCCCAAAGAACCGCCGCCCTCCGCGTTGCTTCAGCTTATCGCACGGTATCAGAAGCAGCAGTACTCATTATTAGCGGCACGATACCTATAGATCTGCTAGCGAGAGAGCGAAAAGAACTATGGAACTTTAAAAAGAGCGAGACAAACGCCATAGGAGACCACACATGCGCCCGCACCAAAACGAGCGCAAAGCAGCAAATTAGAGCACATACACTGCAAATATGGCAAGAGCGATGGGAGTCAGAGACGAAAGGCCGATGGACGAAGAGACTTATACCAAATCTAGACAAATTATATTATATTTTATTTACCGGACACTTACAATGGGCCTGATAGAAAGGGTAAAGGACTGTGTATACGATGCGGGAAGCCAGGACACAAAATTAAAGAATGCAGCAGCCCACCGGATTGTTGTATATGCCGAAGTAAAGATGTTTCTGACACAGGGCATATGCTAGGCTCAGTACGATGTGCGACCTATAATGAAATCATGTCGAAATGATAAAGTTTTTACAGGGTAACATGCACAGGAGCCCTACGGCGGACTTACTCCTACCGCAAATCATGCTGGAACAGGAAACAGACCTAGCAGTTCTAAGCGAACAGTACGCCTCTCCAAAGGTTGGATGGTTTATAGAAGATCACTTTTCTACAGCAGCAATACGATGCAAGGATAACACGAAACTCCAAGTGACGAACAGTGGAACCGGAAACGGGTACGTCTGGATGAGGAGCCAATGCCTCACAATTATTAGCTGCTACCTTACACCAAGCGATACCATTACTGACTTCCAAGCTAAACTGGACAATATTGAAGACACAGCTCGCCAAATAAGCGGGCACACCATCATCGCCGGAGACTTTAACTCTAAGGCCATGGAATGGGGTAGTCGAGCAACAAACCCGAGAGGCCAACGAATAATAGACATGTCCGCTAGACTAGGACTCGCCGTTGCAAATGTGGGCAATAAAGCCACCTTTCGAAAACAAGGGTGTGAAGGCACAACTCCGGATATAACTCTAGAAAAATACTCTACGCAAGAAAAATACGTGAATGGACAGTTCTGGAAGATTACAATGGCAGTGACCACCAGTACATTACCTACTGCGCCGGAGATGCAAGCGCAAACGCAACAAAACGCATCAAAAGCTCGCGGAAATGGAATACATCAAAACTTGACAAAGCAAATCTTATAGCTAAAATTGACGAGGAGCAACCACACCACGAAGAGCCCAGTAGCGCCAGACACAAAATAGAGATGACGCTGAGAAGGATAACGCAAGCGTGCTCAGCAGCACGCCCGAAGAAGTCCGTGTACTGGTGGATTAACGAAATCCGTGATCTGGGGCATACGTGCATCAGCAAAAGAAGGAAGTATACAAGAGCACGAAGAACCAGTCTCGCTACAACAGAGCACGCCGAATACAAAGCTGCAAAAAGCACCCTCAAGACGGCCATCCTGAAAAGCAAGAAAGAAAAATGGGAGGAGCTTCGGCGCGATATAAACCAAAATCCCTGGGGCTTAGGATATAAACTCGTGCTAAACAAGCTCGGAGCAAGGCAGCCACTTCCTGAACTTAGCGAAGCCACTATGGAAAACATAGTGAATACACTCTTCCCCATACATGACATCATGGCAGATAGAGTTGACAAGGAAAATACCGACCCACCCCCGCTTTTCACGGTAGAGGAACTGAGAGACGCAGCTGCAACCCTCAAAAATAACAAAGCGCCAGGTCCTGACGGGATTCCATCGAAGGTTTTGAAAATTATCGCAGTTGAGCGCCCACAAACGCTTCTCCACATGTACAATGCCTACTTATATGAAGGAACTTTTCCAGAAATGTGGAAGAGACAAAAGTTAGTCTTCATAAGCAAAGGGAAAGGAGACCCTGAAACCCCATCAGCGTATCGCCCTCTGTGCATGCTCGACACGGCAGGAAAGCTGCTAGAAAAAATGCTGAAACCACGAATGGCAGCAGCGATAAACGAATCGAGAGGCCTCTCGGATAGGCAACACGGCTTTAGACCGCAAAGGTCCACAATTGGAGCAATTGAAGATGTAGTAAAGAGCATTGCAAAAGCACGGAGCATAAATCATTTTTCCCGAGCAATCGTGCTCCTCGCTACAATCGACGTAAAGAACGCTTTCAACAGCGCAAAGTGGAAAAATATGATAGACGCATTGGAGAAGCTGTTCAAAATACCCCAACACCTGATGAAGATGATCCGCAGCTACCTCAAAGACCGCGTACTCATCTACGACACAAGAAAAGGACAACGGACAAAAATGATAACCTCTGGCGCGGCCCAAGGGTCCATACTAGGCCCCGATCTCTGGAACGTCAGCTATGACGGCATCATCACCACCGACATGCCCGACGATTGCTACCAAGTAGGATACGCGGACGATGTGGCAGCAGTAATTACCGCACGGGATGTAGACGCAGAAGGGCGGAAGCTTACACAAACGATGACAAAAATCAAGATATGGCTCGACTCGCAAGGCCTTAGTTTAGCTCCGAAAAAAACAGAACTGATTCTATTCACGAGAGCGCGCATACCTGTAGAAGTGACAATGCCGGTCTACACAGAGAACAAAACAACCTCAAAAGTGCTGAAATATCTGAGCATCAAACTCGACAACAAACTGACATACTGGGCACAAATCCAGTACGCTGCTGAAAAATCTACCAAAACAATCTCAAGGCTATCAAGACTAATGGCAAACATCGGAGAACCCATCGCAAGCAAGCGGAAACTGCTCATGGACACGACGTTATCCATTTTACTATACGGATGTGAAGTACGGGCGGACACACTTAAAACTGAGTGTTGCCGCAAGATCCTGGCCAAGGCCCAAAGAACCGCCGCCCTCCGCGTTGCTTCAGCTTATCGCACGGTATCAGAAGCAGCAGTACTCATTATTAGCGGCACGATACCTATAGATCTGCTAGCGAGAGAGCGAAAAGAACTATGGAACTTTAAAAAGAGCGAGACAAACGCCATAGGAGACCACACATGCGCCCGCACCAAAACGAGCGCAAAGCAGCAAATTAGAGCACATACACTGCAAATATGGCAAGAGCGATGGGAGTCAGAGACGAAAGGCCGATGGACGAAGAGACTTATACCAAATCTAGACAAATTATATTATATTTTATTTACCGGACACTTACAATGGGCCTGATAGAAAGGGTAAAGGACTGTGTATACGATGCGGGAAGCCAGGACACAAAATTAAAGAATGCAGCAGCCCACCGGATTGTTGTATATGCCGAAGTAAAGATGTTTCTGACACAGGGCATATGCTAGGCTCAGTACGATGTGCGACCTATAATGAAATCATGTCGAAATGATAAAGTTTTTACAGGGTAACATGCACAGGAGCCCTACGGCGGACTTACTCCTACCGCAAATCATGCTGGAACAGGAAACAGACCTAGCAGTTCTAAGCGAACAGTACGCCTCTCCAAAGGTTGGATGGTTTATAGAAGATCACTTTTCTACAGCAGCAATACGATGCAAGGATAACACGAAACTCCAAGTGACGAACAGTGGAACCGGAAACGGGTACGTCTGGATGAGGAGCCAATGCCTCACAATTATTAGCTGCTACCTTACACCAAGCGATACCATTACTGACTTCCAAGCTAAACTGGACAATATTGAAGACACAGCTCGCCAAATAAGCGAGCACACCATCATCGCCGGAGACTTTAACTCTAAGGCCATGGAATGGGGTAGTCGAGTCACAAACCCGAGAGGCCAACGAATACTAGACATGTCCGCTAGACTAGGACTCGCCATTGCAAATGTGGGCAATAAAGCCACCTTTCGAGAACAAGGGTGTGAAGGCACAACTCCGGATATAACTCTAGAAAAATACTCTACGCAAGAAAAATACGTGAATGGACAGTTCTGGAAGATTACAATGGCTGTGACCACAAGTACATTACCTACTGCGCCAGAGATACAAACGCAAACGCAACAAAACGCATCAAAAGCTCGCGGAAATGGAATACATCAAAACTTGACAAAGCAAATCTTATAGCTAAAATTGACGAGGAGCAACCACACCACGAAGAGCCAAGTAGCGCCAGATACAAAGTAGAGATGACGCTGAGAAGGATAACGCAAGCGTGCTCAGCAGCAATGCCCAAGATAAAAAGTGCACGCTCGAAGAAGTCCGTGTACTGGTGGACTAACGAAATCCGCGATCTGAGGCAAACGTGCATCAGCAAAGGAACACAGAGAACAAAACAACCTCAAAAGTGGTGAAATATCTGGGCATCAAACTCGACAACAAGCTGACATACTGGGCACAAATCCAGTACGCTGCTGAAAAATCCACCAAACCAATCTCAAGGCTATCAAGACTAATGGCTAACATCGTAGGACCCATCGCAAGCAGGCGGAAGCTGCTCATGGACACGATGGTATCCATTTTACTATACGGGTGTGAAGTATGGGCGGACACACTTAAAACTGAGTGTCGCCGCAAGATCCTGGCCAAGGCCCAAAGAACCGCCTCCCTCCATGTTGCTTCAGCTTATCGCACGGTACCAGAAGCAGCAGTACTCATTATTAGCGGCACGATACCTATAGATCTGCTAGCGAGAAAGCGAAAAGAACTATGGAACTTTAAAAAGAGCGAGACACCCGCCATAGGAGTCTACACACGCGCCCGTACCAAAACGAGCGCAAAGCAGCAAATTAGAGCACATACACTGCAAATATGGCAAGAGCGATGGGAGTCAGAGACGAAAGGCAGATGGACGAAGAGACTTATACCAAATCTAGACAAATGGTATAAAAGACAGTTCAGCGAGGTGAACTATTATACTACCCAGATGCTATCTAGACATGGATATTTTTATAAATATATACCTTAACAAAATAGGGAAGTCAGAAACCACTAAAAGCACCTACGGAGATGCACTTATTGACGACGCCGATCGCACTTTCTTTAAATGTGAGAGATGGAAACTAGATCGCAAAGCTGTCGAAGCCAGACTGGGCCCCTTAAGGGCTGATAAAATGATAGAAAGCGCAGAAAATTGGCAAAGTACTCACACGTGTATAGAGCGAGTCCTACGTGCCAAAAAACTTGACATGGACAGAGATGCCTAACCGACATGCTAATACAGTAGAGCGCCGATTATCCGAAACAATTGGTGCAGGGGGTGTTCGGATAATAGATTTTTCGGATAAACGAACATTTGCGAAATTCCAGTTCTTTGTTGAGGGTAGGGTAACAAAACATGTCATTGGATTAGGAATACATATTATGTATGTAATGCTTTTTAATGATACACTAGAGTACAGTACATATTATAAATAGTCACATACACATTTAAGTAGGGATTGCACACACGGTACATAAATACATATGTCTAAACATTTTTTAATAGTTCAAAACTAATCTAATAAAAAAAGTCAAAAAATTTGTTTGCTTAAGTTTTGGGACTCGTTTTTTTGCCGCCAAATCTCTTAGGCGTTTTAAAGACTGCACAAAATCGCATTCGTCTTGGTGTCCCAACCATTTAATAGCAGTCTCAAATCATTTAAAGGCTTCTTCATTGGCCCGACATTTTTCAGCTGAGACGATGTCATCACTAATTTCGTCTTCATCGTCGTCATCTTCAGGAACTTGAACCTGTGCTATTATATCGTCGTCTGTCAACAATTTGTAGCCAGGATCATCCTCGTCAAATTCTAGCCATTCATGCACGTTTTCTTGGTCACATTCTTCAAATCATGAAACCTCTTTCATCAACTCAACCATTTCTGAAACAAAGTTTTCATTTGTTGGTTCTTCAGATGTAAGGCTAGCTTCGGATTCAACTGCTGGACAAAGCTTATTCCAGGATTTCTTTAGAGTAGTCGCTTTGACATAAGCCCACGCTTCTGCTGCCATGTAAACAGCATCCTTCAAGTTAATACCTTTGTAGATTTCAAGAATTGTTTTATCTTCCTCTTGGCCGATTAGGACACTACGAAGCAACGCTTTTCTGTAGTAACGTTGGAAGGCTTCGAAACATTGGGTGGCAAAAAAATCACCTTAAATTTTCCATCTTCTCTCTGAAGTGAAGGGTTTGAGGGATGACTTGGAGAATTATCAATCAGTAATAAAATATTTCCAGTGACTCCAGTTTCTATCTGATGTTTTTTGACCTCTGGAATGAATACATACAATACTTGAGTGTCCATCCTGAAATTAATGAGAGATTGCCCAAACAAAACTGTCGGCGTCGGATGCGCGTTCATTTCGCAGCACGATAACACCACCGACGCTGTTATATTTTGGAACTGCGATGCTAACTTTAATTCATAAAGCGCGTGACAGAAAGCAAGTATGTACATATGTACAACGCTGTCAATACCTATGAATCATGTTCTAAATATAACATGCTATCGATGAAGACACGGAAAATGCCAAAATCATGACGTTCCCTTGCGTCGTTCTATGAGTCGTTTCTATTTCATTTGTACATACTTCTTTTATTCTTTATATCCGAAAAAGGTGTCATGTTTCCTTTCGGTTAACCGACGTTTCGGATGACCGGCTTTCGGCTAATCGACGCTCTACTGTATATGTGACTAGAAGATAAGCCGACAACATGAAGCCCCGCAGATAGAGACACAAGAAGACGAGCCTATAGCATGAATGCTGGCTACAAATAAGGTGGACCCTGACGTGGGTGAATAGAATTGGTCTTTTTCGTAAACACTGTTCAGGGCCCTCCCGAAGTAATGCACAAAGCAGTTCCGGGAGAGGAGTGTCCCCAGGAGAGGAGGAGGGACTGTTTTAGTGGCCACACCACACGACACAGTAGACGACGGTCGCTGTAAGTGGGAAGGCATTTGGAACCCTACCTTACCACCCAAAAAAAAAGTGAGTTTTTTTAAATACATTTTGTCACGCATACAAAGTTCTTTAAGTAATTCAATGAAATTTTGGCGTTTTATTTTCTTTACATGGGTATTTTAGTGCGTTTTTATATCTAAAGTTAGGCAACACTACAGTAGCGAAAGATTTTACTGCTGAAAACTGAGTGAATTATTGAACTAATTTAAAAAAATGTATATTTTACAAAATTATAAACATTACTTTTAATTAGAACAGGCGAAATAGATGTCATGAAGAAAGAACTAAAACTCCGAGACTAAATAACGAAACAAAATGCTAAATCAAGTTACGAAAATGGTAATCTGGCCATACTGGTGCTAAAACGACGTAGCTCATTGTCAAATTCGCTGAGAGCAAAGTGACGGTACCATGATAGGCACCCTCTTATTATTCTTTCTTTCATGTAAGCAACACAAGATAGTTGCATTCAAGTATAGTAAAATTCGCTTGGCTGCTGCCAAATGTTCAGTATGTAGATCGTTATTTCTTTAAGCCAATTTATACACTGAGTGCAAAATGTCCGGTCGCGTGCACACACCCAAGTTCATTAATGACCCAATTAATGATTGGTATTGTATCTGATAACTTGATGCCCTGCATCCAAATTAATTGCAATTGGTCGACAGTCAATCATTCCAAAATCATTTAAAATCTTTTTTATATGCGCCTTTTGCCCAATAGATTTTGAGCCTGTTTTGCCATCGCGATCAATTTCCATACTGAGAAAATGATGCACCGGCCCTTTGTCAACTTCCTCAAATTGTTGTGAAATACTATCTTTAATATCATTCAGTTGCTTATAATCGGAACCGCCCACAAGCAAATCATTAACATAAGCCGCAATTATGTTGATGTGGCCATTTAAGTGCTTTACGTACACACATGGTTCACTTTCGCAAGGTTTAAATCCAATTTTCTTTAACATTTCGTATAATCGCATATTCCATTCCGTATCTGCCATTTCTGAATTCGTATCATGCTGCTGCAAATCATTATCATAAGTACCCGTATCAAACGCAATTGGATACTCTTGAATACTTTTATCAACTTTAACATCTAATTCCTTATGTTGTTTCGCGGATTCTAACTCAACAAGGTAGGCATCTCTACTTACTACCAATCGCTTTGTTTGTTTGTCAAATAATCTATATTCTTTTGAGGTCTCAGGGTACCCTACCATTATAAACTCTTTGCCTTTTGGCTTATAGCCATACCATGCCTCGTATGGTGTCATTGATTTCTTTTGTTGGCGCACAATTTCTAAGATACGCCGAAGTATTCACAGCCTCTGCCCACAAATATTCACACACACCTGAACTAACAATGATACACTTTGCCATTTCTAAAAGTATACAATTCAGGCTTTCCACAACGTCGTTTTGCTGTGGCGTGTAGGGCACTATTAGCTGTCGAACAATTCCATGTTCTTTTATAAATTTGCCAAATGCACCTTTCACAAATTTGCTGCCATTATCGCTACACAATATTTTAATTCTCTTTTGAATTTGACATTGAACCATTTGCTTGAATTCTTTAAATTTATCAACCACCTTATCTTTACGCTTTAAGAAATATACAAACACATATCGCGTCTTATCGCACGACCACTTGATTCATGCCTCATGGGACCGCACAAATCTGTGAGAATCAACCTCAATATATCAGCTGCTCGGCTATCTGATTTACTAAACGGCCTCTGATTACATTTACTGGTCATGCACAACTTACAACTGCTGGCATACTGAAACTCATTCCTCGAACCATTTGTTTATTATTTAAATTACGAAGACTTCCAAAATTTAAATGACCGTATCGAGCGTGCCATTTCATAGCATCATCATTGTTTTTCCTTGTAAAAACAAATTGTGTTTATTTGGCTCAAATATAAATATGTAAGCCCCTATTATGGTATCCGCCGGATGGTTGCGGAGGGAGTAATACTCGATCCGACAGTATTCGGTATCATAATAAACGTCGGATAAAGCAGTATGCGGATCGATAATGTGGTTTACGGATCGATTAAAAAAAATGGCATCACCAACAACGCACTCAATACGCGTTTCAAACAAATTTACTCGTTTCTCATCCGCAGGTCATTGTGTTGCGGATATTATTACAATAAAGATGGAGAGCAATAAAATGTAAGGAAAAACATTTTTATTTGTTTTTTTCGTATTATATATATTGGCAAAATTTATACAAATGGCAAAATTTATATTTTTTAGGAAACGCACAACCACCAGAGAGCAATTTAAAGGTTTAATATCTCGTATGAAGGAGCGTCCCGATATTGCAAAAAATTTTACCAGAAGGGCTCCTAACGAGGTAGAGCAATTTTGGGAGAGTGTGCGTGAGGAACTGAATTCATTAGGGCCTCCATCGAAGAGTATTTCAGAATGGAAAAAGGTTTGTTGATAATTCAAAAGTTCATTGAGAATATAAGTACTTATTTCCGTTTTAATTAAAGGTTTGGTCAGATTTTAAATCAGCAGTAAAGAAAAAGTTGGGGCACAATAAAAGGGAATTTCAAGCAACTGGTGGAGGCGAAAATAGGGAACTACCTTTATCGTCGCTAGAAGATGATGTTGCTGTTCTAGTGGGCCTAAACGACTGTGTTGGTGGCATTAAAAATTCAAAAGAGTTTGGAGTGCCTCAGAGGAGAATTATTGAGCATGCCACTCCACTAAATTCAGAGCAGGTGGTTGAAGACATTACTCCATCTACATCGAAGAGAGCTCGTGAGGGTACAAATTCATATACTTCGAGAGACGCCATCTGCATAGAGTTGTTGGAAAATGAAGATGTGGAAAATAACCAAAACATTCGAAATGAACTCCGAAAAAAAAAGCAAATCGGTGTGCAGGAGAGCTTATATTCAAAAGTTTCGGAAGGTGTTGGGGCACAGGAACTACATTTTAAAAATGTAAAAAAAGAACTGAAAAATCTGACTAGGTCGGTTGACCGTCTGGGTGATCACCAGAAGAAAAACAATGAAATTCTCCAAGCTTTTCTTGAGGAGACAAAAAGACATAATATGGCTATGGAGACAAATGCTATTGAAAAATTAAGGATGAAACAAGAACTTTTAAGCATTGAATTAGGAGAAGTTAACAAGCAATTGAGACTTAAAAAACGACTGTGAATTAGAAATTTTGTTTAGCTTAAGTTTTAAAGTGCAACATTTGCCAAGAAGGCTTTTATATTTTAAGTTTAAGTTTTAATGTGCAACATTTGCCTAGAAGACTGTTTTTATTTTGTTCTTAAGAACAAACATACATATATTTATGTACGTTAAATGAAAACAAAAAAATGTTTCTTTATAAAAAGCTGTGTAGCATTTCATTCCGGATTTGGTTTGCTTCATTGGTATACCTTTGATGTTGTACAGGCTCGCCATTTCCATACTCTTCACTTTCAAAAACCCCTTCTAAATATTCGTCTGAAATATTATAATGGATCCGAATGTTGTGAAGTGCCGCCACAACATTAACAATTTGAGCCACTTTTTCCGGAGAATAATGAAGTTGGCGAGCTGAGAGCACGCATCGACACCAATTCTTCCAGACACCTATTGTGCGTTCAACAATATTGCGACCCGAGCTATGGCTTTTATTGAAACGCCTTTGGGGTGTATTCGCTCGGGCATTTCGGAAGGGCGTTATCAACCAGGGTAAAAGTGGGTATCCAGAATCACCTAGGGAACATTTAAATCAAAATTACTTATGTATTGTTAACTGTTTCGTTTTTGTCATATATGTACCCAACAATCTAGTGCTTCTGTGTCCATTTTCATACATGGTTTGGAAATGTCTTGAAGCCTCACTATTTTCCCAAATAAAAGAATAGTGACTTGCACCTGCGTACCTACTGTTCACATACTTTATTCGCTGCTTATGGTCACATATCTTAAGATAGAAAAAAGTCATTTTATTAGTCAATTAAAATTTCAGAAATTAACTTACTATCATTGCATTAATACGGTAATATCCTTTCCTATTATAATAAAGATGCGAATTGTCTCCAGCAGGTTTCCAAACTTTTATGTGGGTGCCATCTACGCACATAACTATGCCGGGAATTCTTGTTTTTCCAAAAAAATATCTTTTGGCTTCAAGCTCTTCAGTCTCGGTCATTGCCAAGCTTATCCATCTGGGGCATAGTGTTCCTCTAAAATAGTATTTAAAACTTCTGACAGTACTATGTACACTGTGGACTGCGCCATGCCAATATTAAAATCTTGCCCAGTACCATTTTGATAACCCCCTTCAGCAAAAAATCTTAGACAGGCTTCTAGTTTTAGCTCTGGCGATATCGACCAGGTTTTAATAACAGGAGGCATTTCCCTCTTTAATATGTTAAGAACATATTGGAAAGCTATCTTATTAAGGCGGAATTGCTTAACAAATCTACAAGAGGAGTTCACATAAATTTTCGTCAATTGTCCTTAAAAAGTGAACTTACACATCATCAGGCAACTGGAACACGTCAACAGCATTATCCCTTACTTTTTTCCGGGTTCGTCTTGCATCATTGCTTGTACTTTCATTAAAATCTATATAAAAAGCTATTGAATCCATTTTACACATTTAACAAATATTTATTGGTCTTTTGCACAGCTGATTATGCTGAAAACACAGTTCACGGATTGTAATGCAGTGCATCCGTCGGTAACAATAATACCATTTTTGTGAAAAAGTGAATCGAGTGCGGATCGAGTTAACTCCCGCCGCATATCATTCGACGTTTATCATAATAGGCATGGTATATCACTTGCCTTGTTTGCACTTAGAATCATTCCTCCACTTTTATTTCTGATTGTTGCTGCATTACCTTTAAACTCGACTACGTATCCACTATTTACTGCTTTGGAAACTGATATAAAATTATCATATGTATATTGCAGATCCGACACATATAATACTTCAACAGGTGTGACGTCGATGCACCAAGCATCGGAATGTAGCAAATTCTCTTTAACTGCCGCAAACAGTCCATTGCTTCTATTGTTATTGTTGCTGTTGTCGCTCTTATTTTGTTACTGCATCATTTTAAATTTTGTTGCTTCTTCTTGTTGTATTGTTTCTGCTGTTGCTGTTGCTTGTGATGTTGCTTGCTGCGCTGCTTACTTCGTTCGTTTTTGAATTCGTCGAACTACGCACCTTGCTGGAAATTTCTCGAACCATAAATGCTTGCACGCTACTTTCGGTGTTTTTCACACTACTAGAATTACGACGTTCTCTTTCTTCTGCTATCTTTATCTTTAAAGCACTAAGCTTGGGTAATTCGTCACGAGATTCTAATGCTACAACTAAATTCTCAAAGGATTTTGGCAAGCTTGCGAGAAGCATTATAACGAAAAATTCTCTCCTATTTCTTCCAGCTTTTCAGCCATTACTAGTGGACTTAACTGAGGAGAACAAAACCCCCAAAGACCGCATAATAACGGGGACTGATCCTTTTAAGCGCGCACCAAAGCTGAGACGGAGTCCTATCAAGACGCTCAGTGTAGAAAGGCCTGGGAGAGCAAAATCGTCGCCAACTGCATTGCAACAAAATAATGAGAAAGCAGCACAATCGGCTAGTAACTCCCTAACGCTTCTTGGTGAGACGATTGGGAAGTTGACAGAAGCAATGCGTATACCGCAACGCTCCATCAACAACCACATATCGGAACTCCTCGAAACAATCACTAAACTACACTCGAGAGTCCAGGAAGAGGTGAAAATCAAAGGAGCCAAGAGAAACGTTCTTGAAAGCGCAATGGCGGAAAGAACACCGAAAAGACCACGCGACGACAAACAGCTGAGCAGAAAAACGCCACCCAAGAAAAGCAAAACCACTCACGAGGAAGAGCGCAAAGTGGGACCAAGTGCGAGCAAGAAAGGCAAAGGCGAGATTAATGCCCAGAAGACAAACGGGGATATGGATGAGTGTCAAGCGCAAACCAGGAAATTAGAAAGTGGCAAATACGACGCTGGATGCGATTGTCATTGCGCGTGCGGGAACAATGACGTACAGTGACATTGGTGGTTAAAAAAGATGATGCTCTGGAAGAACTCGGCGAAAACGTGACACGCATAAGAAAGACGGCCAAAGGCGAAATCCTGCTTCAATTGAAAAAAGAGCAGATGGCCAATATACGAGTATACCAGAAGAAGATTTGCAAGGTGCTAGGTGACCAGGCGCAAATCAAGGTCCTAACCCACGAAATGTGGGTGGAGATCCGTGATTTAGATGAAGTCACAACCAAAGAGGACATAGGTGAGGCAATACGAACGCAAGTTAACGAGCTTAACCTATTTAGAGAAAGCGCAATAAAAAGTGTTAGAGCGGCGTATGCAGGCACGCAAACCGCGGTGATAAGCCTACTAGCACTGGACGCAAGGCGACTGCTTGATAAGCAAAAACTCAAAATCGTCTGGGTGGTATGCCGAATAAGAGAAGAGACTGACTTGAGGAGATGCTACAGATGCCTGGAGTATGAACACGTGGCGAGGGCGTCTACAAACGAAGACGACAGAAGCCAGAACTGTCTCAAATGTGGAGAGAAGAGAAATGGAAGAGAGGATACAAACCATCAGATTGGAAGCAAAAAATTTCTCCTGATCAAGCGGCGTATTTTAAAAAATGAGGATTTAGCAGATCAATCTAAACCATTGCGAGGCTGCACAAGAGCTCTCAAAACAAAGGGTATACGAAAATAAGGTTGATGTGGTACTAGCCAGTGACCAGCATAAAAACCTAAACGTTGGAAGGTGGGTCGCGAACAGTAAAAGTAAAGGTGCTATATGGGCCTGTGGAAGAAGTACCCTGCAGGACAAACCGCTCATCGACCGTGATTATTATACCCGAGCAAATATATGTGGCATTTATTTCTACAGTTGCCACGCGCCACCAAAATTGACGCAAGCAGAGTTCGAAAACCTGCTGGAAGAACTTGTGCAAAACGTTCAATGCGTGCACCTTGAAATGGGGTAGCAGATACACCAATAAAAGGGGAGATGCCTTGATTAAAGCATTCTCACAGCCAGTGACCACCTTGCCATTAAGGTAGACTTTTCGCATGGAAAAGAAGCCGTACAGGAAATACAGAATAAGGGCTGAAGAGTGGAGACGCTTGACGAAGAATTGTTCCAAATCATGCTAAAGGAGAACCTGACTAGTACCAACGATGTGGAACTATAGGCCGAGCTGCTAGTAAAAGATGTTAGTATAGCCTGCGATGCCGCTATGTGCAGGAAAAGACAGAGCGCGCCCAAAAAGCCTGTATACTGGTGGAACGAGGAGATCAGCACCTTAAGAAGCGAATGCAAAAAGGCAAGGCGCCTTTCCCAAATTAGTTATGGGCTGGCAGAACACTACAGGCTCCGCAAGAATTATAAAAAGAAGCGGAAACAATTAAAGAAAGCCATTAAAAGCAGCAGCAGCTGCCTGCCCACTTTAAAGAACTGTGCCAGAATGTGCCAATGTGCCAATAAATAATCTATTGCACTGCAAAATAAGTTTTGAACCGCCTCATCAAAAGAAAACAATTCCACAATGCACAAATTGTCAAAAATACGGACACACTAAAAACTTTTGCACAAAAACCCCAGTTTGCGTAAAATGCGCGGGTAATCACAAAACTATAGAGTGTGTTGTAGAAAATAGCAGCAACATAAAATGCGCCCATTGCGGAGGAAACACGCAGCGAGCTACAGAGGATGCGCGGTGTACAAAGCACTCAAAATAAAACAATACCCAGAGCAACGTAACAAACAATTGAATACTGATAAACAGCAAAACGCTTTAAATCGGCAAATAGATTCACAATATGTCAAACCGACAATGTCATATGCCCAAGTTATTTCTAACAACCCTCAATCGGGTGTGACAAGTTCTGAAACAAATTCTGAAGCAACTTCAAATGACGACATCAAAGAGTTAAAAGAAATTATGAAGCAGGTCTTCGCACAAATGTCAAACATAATGAATATTATAACACTGCTCGTGAACAAAATAGATGGGCAGCACAAGTAGACTGAAAATAGTCGCTTGGAATGCAAACGGCTTGGGCCAACACTTGAAAGAACTGATAGTGTTTATAAACCATAATTCAATAGACGTATTATTAATTTCTGAAACACACTTCACTGACAAAAGCTTTGCAAGAATACCTAATTATAAAATATTTGTCACAAACCACCCTGACAACAAAGCCCATGGAGGCGCAGCGATAATAATTAGGCAAGACATTAAATGCACTGAACTAGAAAAGTACGAAAAAGAAAACATACAAGCGACATCGATCCAAATCGAAGATGAAGGCGGCAAACTAACAATCTCTGCTGTATATTGTCCCCCAAAATACATAAATTCCATATCACAATACTACGACTTTTTGAAAACACTTGGCAAACGATACATAGCTGGCGGGGATTATAATGCTAAAAATGCGATTTGGGGTTCAAGATTGACGAACTCCAAAGGACGTAATTTACTGGACGCCATGAAAAGGAACAACAGCAAGTTCATAAGTAGTGGCGACCCAACATACTGGCCAACTGATCCAAAAAAAAAGTCCAGATCTGATCGACTTTTTTATAACAAAAAACGTTAACCACGAAGATATGTCAATTAAATCGTTAATTGAATTGTCGTCTGACCATTCCCCAATAATAATGATATATCAGAGCTCATATACGAAGGAATCCTCGAATAGAAACATATATAACAAAAAAACCTGCTGGGATACATTTAGAGAAACAGTCATCCGTAATCTTAACAATAAAATAAGCTTAAAGACCTTTGA
This sequence comes from Anastrepha ludens, assembly GCF_028408465.1. NCBI lineage: Eukaryota > Metazoa > Arthropoda > Insecta > Diptera > Tephritidae > Anastrepha > Anastrepha ludens. The sequence goes on from NW_026530059.1 coordinate 31,190, forward strand.
CGAAATCGACAGAGCGATAGGCTATTTTAATCACACAATAATGAACGCCACTATGAAATCAACTCCACAAGAAACTATCTGTTCCTCGAGCTATAATATACCTGCACACATCCAAGAAAAAATCAAAATCAAAAACCGCTTATGAAAACGCTGGCAAATAACAAGGCTGCCACTTGACAAAAGCAAGCTAAACGCTGCTACAAAGGAAATCAAGCAAATGCTATTCGACCATAAAAATATGAAACTTAAGAGACGCATCGAAAAACTTGGACCCGGTATAACGACAAACTATTCACTATGGAAAGCTACAAACAAAATCGAAAATAAAATTTTATACAAACCACCTATCAGAAAACGTGATGGCAGCTGGACTAGAACAAATCTTGACAAGGCTGAAGTTCTCGCAAAACACTTCAAAAGTACTTTTACGAACAATACGCCTAATGTAAATCTTTTCCCGACCCACGCAAAAAAAGATCCATGCAAACCAAAAATTGTTACATTAGAAGAAATAAAACAATGCATATGTAAGAGAACTGATCCTAAGAAGTCGCCAGGATACGACCTAATAACTTGAAAAATTTTAAGAGAACTCCCAGAGAAGGGGCTTATCTATATAAGGAACTTGTTCAATCAAATCTTGAACTTGAAATATTTCCCAAAAGTATGGAAAATTGCTCAAATTATCACAATACCAAAACCATGCAAAGATCCTACGCAAGTAACTTCGTACAGACCTATAAGCCTACTACCAGTATTATCAAAAATTTTTGAAAAGTTACTTTTTGACAGAATCGATCCCATTATACAAAAGGGCAAAATAATACCTTGCCACCAATTCGGATTCAGGCAAAAACATTCCACCATCCAACAAGTTCCCAGAGTTATAAACAAAATTTTTGAAGACATCGATAAAAAACGAACGTGTGAAGCAGTATATCTCGACGTGGCCAAAGCTTTTGACACAGTATGGCACGCAGGACTTCTACAAAAACTCTTGACTTATTTACCAACAGACTAGTACGAACTAATGAAAAGTTATATAAGTTATAAAATTCGAAGATAAGTATTCTGATATACTAACAATGGAAGCAGGTGTACCGCAAGGTAGTGTCCTTGGGCCGCTTCTTTACCTTCTTTACACAGCTGATATCCCTACTCCGGCAACTAAGAATTTTCTAATAGCAACATTTGCAGACGACACTGTCTTGTTAGCATCAGACAAAGATCCAAGATCGGCTGCTTATAAACTTCAGGAATTACTTGACAACACCACTCAACGGTTCGAGAAATGGGGAATCAAAATAAACGAAGATAAAACCGCCCACGTCACATACACTAACAAGAGAAAAAAACAATACAATCCAATATTCATAAAGAATAAACAAATCCACCACGACACAAGGGCAAAATACTTGGGTATGATTATAGACAATAAACTTAACTGGAAGTTACACATTGGACAAAAACGACGCGAAATCAAGACTAGGTTTAAACAACTTCATTGGCTTTTGGGAAAGAATTCAACGCTCTCACTAGAAAATAAGATACTAATATACAAAGTAATTATAACACCAATATGGAAATATGGCTCAGAGCTTTGGGGACTGCGAGCAGAACAAATATAAAAATTATACAACAAACGCAAAATAAGATACTCCGTATAATATCAAAAGCAGAGTGGTATATACTAAATGATAATATCCATCGAGAACTTAAAGTAAAAACAGTCCATGAAGAAATACGCAACAACAGCTTAAGACACACAAACCGACTACTAGAACATTCTAACAGGGAAATTCGGCAACTTCCATTAAAAGAGGAAACCGAGACGAGGAAACTTAAGCGCAAACGACCAACTGACCTGCAGATGTAAATGGTGTCACAATTTTATGAATATATTTATTCATTAAATAATTAAATTAATTAAATAAAGAGTTAATTTTTGTTTTTTCTTAGATAAATGTATATAGTGGTATTGGCTTCTAAATACTGTTGAAACCCAAAAAGAAAGAAAAATTGTAAATATTTTAAGTTGAAATAGAAACAATAATAAAGGGTACAAAAAAAAAAAAAAAAAAAAAAAAATGTGGACGAAATCCCGTGGGGTGAAGGCTACAAACTCGTTATGGCCAAAATCAAAGTAGGTTGAGGACAACTTGTCGCATTCTTTTAGAAAAGATTGTACAGACACTCTTTCAAAATCAAGACATGCAACCAAGTCAGACCCAGTTCCACGCAGCAGAAAGTAGTGTCACAATCAGTGAAGCCGAGGTGATTTTGGCAACGGAAAGTTTCGGCAATGCTAAGGCACCAGGACCTGACGGTATCCCGAACAAAGCGCTGAAGGTCGGTATCAGGCGCAACGCAAATCCGTTTGCAGAACCAAAGGCATAAATGAAGGCATGTTTCCGAAAGTATGGAAGAAGCAACAACTAGTCCTACTTCAGAACCAAATAAACCAAGTTCTTATCGGCCACTCTGCATGATAGATACTATGGATTAAATCTTGGAGAAACTAATCTGCACGCGCCTGGAACAGCAATAATTCACTCAGTTTTATTTAGCTTTCTCTTTTTTTAACATCTGGTCACAGTGCACGCGATTGCACTTGTTAGTGGTGTTCTGCTTTCAGCAGTAAAATCTTTCGCTACTGTAGTGTTGCCTAACTTTGGGAATAAAAACCCACTAAAATGCCCATTTAAACAAAATAAAACACCAAAATTTCATTGAACTACTTAAAGAACTTTGTATGCGTGACAAACTGTATTTAAAATGTGAGTTTTTCTAAATAAATAATTTGTTAAGAGAACGACTTTTTTGCTATATTTCAGGTTATGCCCCACTAAGGATTGAAGATCGGACGATACGATTACACCTCTATGGATTTATTTGACTTTCAGTAAATTCAAACGCTTTTTAAAATGTGGCGGCCGCCGAAGCCGAATCGGTTGGTGTGTGATTACCATTCGGAATTCACAGAGAGAACGTTGGTTCGAATCTAGGTGAAACACCAAAATTAGCAAAATCTTTTTCTAATAGCAGTCGCCCCTCGGCAGGCAATGGCAAACCTCCGAGTGTATTTCTGCCATGAAAAAGCTCCTCATACAAATATCTGTCGTTCGGAGTCGGCTTGAAGCTGTAGGTCACTCCATTTGTGGAACAACATTAAGACGCACACAACAAATAAGGGGAGGAGCTCAGCCAAACCCCCAAAAAGGTTGTACGCGCCAATTATATATACAATATATATTTATATAAAAAGGGTTTCAGAAGAGAAGAAGATTTAATATTCTTGTATAACCTTAAAAGGAGCAAAAAATTTAATTTGCACTTTCAAAATATCAAACTTTATAAGAATCAACAAATTTGCATTAGTACTAAAATCTTTTCAGAGTGACCTTTTTTAACGATCTTTTGTTCTTTTCCAACTTACAGTTACGGTAGCTTTAAATTAAAAACAAAAACAAACAAACAGCAAACTTAAAAATTTTCGCATTTTGGGTATATAAAAGCACTAAATTTATTGTGAAGAGCTAATGGTTGGCAACACTGTAGAACTTGGCAAAAGTGATGACACGCACTCTCTGATGGGCGCAATCTTGTTTCTATCATTCTTGAGAAGCTTAGGTATCAGCGAACGGGTATAAACATCGAATGCTTTGTTGATGCAGACAGGAGCGGAGACAGTCGCCATCGAAAATCGAATACGGGCTATGCAATATGCTGGCTGGTAGCGTTTTTTCATATGAATCGAAGAAACAGGCAACGGTAGCACTCAGCAGCACTGAGGCCGAATATATGGCACTTACATCTGCAGTTAAAGGGCCAGTTTATTTGAGACAGTTTTTGAGTGAAATGAATTTAATGGGTCCCAAAGCAATCGTAATGAATGGAGATAATCTAAGTACCATGAATCTTGTGAGAAAACCTGTAAATCACTCGAGGAGTAAACACATCGACATACGATATCATTACATAAGGGATGTCTATCGAGGAGGCGAAATTGAGATATTTACACACATGCTAGGTTTAAAATAAATGATTGAATTTTTGTATTTCTTTAATGCATGAAAATGAATGTTGCGGAGGCGTATTGAAATGCAATCTTGCGTACAACGTACATATCCATGCAACTCTGATATTTGAACTGCGATTGAAGAAATATTAAATTATAATATTACCGCTAAGTGACGTGTATATGTTTGGTACTTTATTTGGATGAAAAGATAAATCGTAAGATACATATATTATCCAACAATTATATTATTCACACGGGTGAACGATATAAAGAGTGACCTATTCAAAACACCATAACTTTTTTGTGTGAAATTAGTTCTTATTGATTTCAAATGATTAAAATTTTAACATATCGCACCCTAAATACAAAAGGGTCACAACTCAAAATTTTCCACACTCGAGCTTGACTTGTTTACAGGAGCACAGAAAACAAACTATGTGACATATCACGCTGAAATTTGCCATGTAAGCTTATAACAGTCCTACCAAAAAACAAAAAATATATTTTTGCCATATGTCATCCGCGGACCGTTTTATTGATAACGTCTTGTTCATATTTGAGCAGAAGTACATTTTGAGTTTTGACCCTTTTGTATTTAGGGTGCGATATGTATATTCACTTTATCTCGATATGACCACCTTTTGCCTTGACTATAGCCTTCAAACGGTCAAAAACTGAGTTGCATGCTGCACGAATGTGATCTTGAGGTATTTTGGCCCATTCTCGTATAATCGCTTTTTTCAGCGCATCCATACTGGCATATTTTTTAGTCCTCACCTTCCTCTCCCAAATGGACCAGATGGAATTGTCCATCGGATTTGCGTCTGGCGAATTCGAAAGTCAATGTGTGGACGAAATGAAGTGTAGAACATGATTTTTTAACCATTCTTGGTTCACACGAGCCTTATGAGACGGTGCCGAGTCCTGTTGGAACATCCATGGTCTACGACCGAAATGTTTGCGTGTCCATGGCTCTAAAGCAGCTTCTCAAACATTTTCCCGACAATAAGTCGCATTAACTTTGACATCGGTCTCGATAAAAACGACTGGAGAGCGTCCATCAGCGGTCATTGCGGCTCAAACCATCACTTGTGATGGGAAATTGCTTCGAGTGGTTATACGTAGGCTCAAATTCTGGTATGAGCGTTCGGTCAAGTATACACGACCGTTTTGAGTGTTTATGAACTGCTCAATTGGGAAATTTTTTTCACCAGAAAACACAATGTTAGGAAATTCGCCACGTTCGTGCAAGCGCAACAGTTCCTTTCGCACCGAACTGGGGTGAAAGATCGTGTGCCTTTTGGAACTTGTAAGCCTTGACCTTGAGCTCATTTTTCAATATGCGTCGAATGCTGTCTTGCGATATTTTCAGTTCTTTGGCCATTTTTCTACCACTTCGACGTGGACTTCGTTCAAGTCGAGCCTTCACTTTCCGAACCATTTCCGGCGTTGTTGCGATGTTTTTTGGTCCACCTCCATAGCATGTTGCACTGCTACCAGTCTCATTGTAACGTTTTATAGTGCGATACATAAACATTTTATTCACTTTGAGGTGACTGAGCTCACGAACAATGGCTGGTTGTGATTTTACAGCCAAATATAACGTAATCACACTATTACGTTTGAATTCCATCACAGAAAAAAAAAATTAACAAAACTGAGACGCAAATGCTTTTGATGGCTTATAAACAATATATTCAACTGTCATTAGAACAATTTTGACGTTGATGGTATGAGCTGGTTTACAGATACCAAAATTAAGAAAAAGATTTTTCTAATAGCGGTCGCCCCTCGGCAGGCAATGGCAAACCTCCGAGTATATTTCTGCCATGAAAAAGCTCCTCATAAAAATATCTGCCGTTCGGAGTCGGCTTTAAACTGTAGGTCCCTCCATTTGTGGAACAACATCAAGACGCACACCACACATAGGAGGAGGAGCTCGGCCAAACACCCAGAAAAGGGTGTACGTGCCAATTATATATATATATATATCCAATTATATATATATATTTTTTTTTTTTGGGTGATGAGGTAGGGTTCAAAATGCCTTCGCACTTACAGTGACCGTCGTCTACTGTGTCGTGTGGTGTGGCCACTAAAACAGTCCCTCCTCCTCTTCTGGGGACACTCCTCTCCCGGAACTGCTTTGTGCATTACTTCGAGAGGGCCAGAACAGTGTCCATGAAAGGGACCAATTCTATTCGCCCACATCTGGGTCCACCATATTTGTAGCCAGCATTCATGCTATAGACTCGTCTTCTTGTGTCTCTATCTGCGGGGCTTCATGTTGTCAGCTTATCTTCTAGTCACATATATTATCATGTCGGCTAGGCATCTCTGTCCATGTCAAGTTTTTTGGCACGTAGGACTCGCTCTATATACGTGCGAATAATTTGCCAATTTTCTGCGCTTTCTATCATTTTATCAGTGATGTTATCAGCTCTTAAAAGGCCTAGTCTGCCTTCGACAGCTTTGCGATCTAGTTTCAATCTATCACATTTAAAGAAAGAGCGATCTGCGTCGTCAATAAGTGCATCTCCGTAGGTGCATTTAGTGGTTTCTGACTTCCCTATTTTGTTAAGGTATTTATAAAAATATCCATGTCTAGATAGCATCTGTGTAGTATAATAGTACACCTCGCCGAACTGTCAGTTATACCATTTGTCTAGATTTGGTATAAGTCTCTTCGTCCATCGGCCTTTCGTCTCTGACTCCCATCGCTCTTGCCATATTTGCAGTGTATGTGCTCTAATTTGCTGCTTTGCGCTCGTTTTAGTACGGGCGCGTGTGTAGACTCCTATGGCGTTTGTCTCGCTCTTTTTAAAGTTCCATAGTTCTTTTCGCTCTCTCGCTAGCAGATCTATAGGTATCGTGCCGCTAATAATGAGTACTGCTGCTTCTGATACCGTGCGATAAGCTGAAGCAACGCGGAGGGCGGCGGTTCTTTGGGCCTTGGCCAGGATCTTGCGGCGACACTCAGTTTTAAGTGTGTCCGCCCATACTTCACACCCGTATAGTAAAATGGATACCATCGTGTCCATGAGCAGCTTCCGACTGCTTGCGATGGGTCCTCCGATGTTAGCCATTAGTCTTGATAGCCTTGAGATTGTTTTGGTAGATTTTTCAGCAGCGTACTGGATTTGTGCCCAGTATGTCAGTTTGTTGTCGAGTTTGATGCCCAGATATTTCACTACTTTTGAGGTTGTTTTGTTCTCTGTGTTGGCATTGTCACTTCTACAGGTATGCGCGCTCTCGTGAATAGGATCAGTTCTGTTTTTTCCGAAGCTAAACTAAGGCCTTGCGAGTCGAGCCATGTCCTGATTCTTGTCATCGTTTGTGTAAGTTTCCGCCTTGCTGCGTCTACATCCCGTGCGTTAATTACTGCTGCGACATCGTCCGCGTATCCAACCAGGTAGCAATCGTCGGGCATGTCGGTGGTGATGATGCCGTCATAGCTGACGTTCCAGAGATCGGGGCCTATTATGGACCCTTGGGCCGCGCCGGAGGTTATCATTTTTGTCCGTTGTCCTTTTCTTGTGTCGTAGCTGAGTACGTGGTCTTTAAGGTAGCTGCGGATCATCTTCATCAGGTGTTGGGGTATTTTGAACCGCTTCTCCAATGCGTCTATCATATTTTTCCACTTTGCGCTGTTGAAAGCGTCTTTACGTCGATTGTAGCGAGGAGCACGATTGGTCGGGAAAAATGATTTATGCTCCGTGCTTTTGCTATGCTCTTTACCACATCCTCGATTGCTCCAATTGTGGACTTTCGCGGTCTAAAGCCGTGTTGCCTATCCGAGAAGCCTCCCGATTTGTTTATCGCTGCTGCCATTCGTGGTTTCAGCATTCTTTCTAGCAGCTTTCCTGCCGTGTCGAGCATGCACAGAGGGCGATACGCTGATGGGGTTTCATGGTCTCCTTTCCCTTTGCTTATGAGGACTAACTTTTGTCTCTTCCAAATTTCTGGAAAAGTTCCCTCATATAAGCAGGCATTGTACATGTGGAGAAGCGTTTGTGGGCGCTCAACTGCGACAATTTTCAAAACCTTCGATGGAATCCCGTCAGGACCTGGCGCTTTGTTATTTTTGAGGGTTGCAGCTGCGTCTCTCAGTTCCTCTACCGTGAAAATCGGGGGTGGGTCGGTATTTTCTTTGTCAACTCTATCTGCCATGAGGTCATGTGTGGGGAAGAGTATATTCACTGTGTTTTCCATAGTGGCTTCGCTTAGTTCAGGAGGTGGCTGCCTTGCTCCGTGCTTGTTAAGCACGAGTTTATATCCAAAGCCCCAGGGATTTTGGTTTATATCGCGCCGAAGTTCCTCCCACTTTTCTTTCTTGCTTTCCAGGATGGCCGTCTTTAGGGTGCTTTTTGCAGCTTTGTATTCGGCGTGCTCTGTTGTGGCGAGGCTGGTTCTTCGTGCTCTTGTATACTTCCTTCTTTTGCTGATGCACGTATGCCTCAGATCGCGGATTTCGTTAGTCCACCAGTACACGGACTTCTTCGGGTGTGCGGTTTTGATCTTGGGCATTGCTGCTGAGCACGCTTGCGTTATCCTTCTCAGCGTCATCTCTACTTTGTGTCTGGCGCTACTTGGCTCTTCGTGCTGTGGTTGCTCCTCGTCAATTTTAGCTGTAAGTTTTGCTTTGTCAAGTTTTGATGTATTCCATTTCCGCGAGCTTTTTATGCGTTTCGTTGCGTTTGCGTTTGTCTCTCCGGCGCAGTAGATAATGTACTGGTGGTCACTGCCATTGTAATCTTCCAGAACTGTCCATTCACGTATTTTGTTTGCGTAGCTTTCAGACACTAGAGTTATATCCGGAATTGTGCCTTCACACCCTGGTCTTCGAAAGGTAGCTTTATTCCCCACATTTGCAACGGCGAGTCCTACTCTAGCGGCCATGTCTATTATTCGTTGGCCTCTCGGGTTTGTTGTGCGACTACCCCATTCCATGGCCTTAGAGTTAAAGTCTCCGACGATGATGGTGTGCCCGCTTATTTGGCGAGCTGTGTCTTCAATATTGTCCAGTTTAGCTTGGAAGTCAGTAATGGTATCGCTTGGTGTAAGGTAGCAGCTAATAATTGTGAGACATTGGCTCCTCATCCAGACGTACCCGTTTCCGGTTCCACTGTTCGTCACTTGGAGTTTCGCGTTATCCTTGCACCATATTGCTGCGGTAGAAGAGGGATCTTCTATAAACCATCCAACACTTGGAGAGGCGTACTGTTCGCTTAGAACCGCTATGTCTGCTTCCTGTTCCAGCATAATTTGCGGCAGGAGTAAGTCTGCCGTAGTGCTCCTGTGCATCTTTCCTTGTAGAATCTTTATCATTTCGACATGATTTCATTGTAGGCCGCACATCGTACTGAGCCTAGCATATGTCCTGTGTCAGAAAGACCTTTACTGTGGCATATACAACAATCCGGTGGGCTGCTGCATTCTTTAATTTTGTGTCCTGGCTTCCCGCATCGTATACACAGTCCTTTACCCTTTCTATCAGGCCCTTTACACTGCCATTGTAAGTGTCCGGTTTCAAAGCACCGGTAGCATTTCTTTTTGTCAATGCAGAGTCTCATTTTGCAGTTGATCCATCCTACTTTAAAGCGTTCCTTCTGGAGAATTTTGTTTGCGCTTTCTGATGATAGTGTCACATACGCTTTAAGTTGTTCTCGGCTGTGTGGTGCTGATAGTTTAATAGTGGTTTCCTCGTTGGTCTCGTCTAGTAATTGGTTAACAGCCGTTGCAACTTCGTCTGCTGCGGTCAGTGAATCTAGGTCCCGTATCTCTATCGTTGTTTTATTTTTCAGCTCACTTATGGAAGCGATATCTTTCATCTTGCTCCTCAGAGCTTCATGGAACTCTGGTCCTAGTTTTATACCTTTGTCTAGTTCAAGGAGGAGTGCGCCCGTTTTGGTTTTCCTTACTGCCCGAACTTCCACACGGTTCTCGTCTGATTTAACATATTGGCGGAGGTTTTGCAGAACTTCGGCGTAACTTCGTCCTTCCACTAGTTTGAAGAGTACTGCTTCCGACCGCTGTTTGGGTTTTCTTTCGTACTTTTTTGTCTGAGGTCTCTGCTTGATTTGTGTTTCTGCGTCTTGTTTTTTCGTCTTTTTTCTAGTCACTGTTTGCCAATCAGTTTTGCCAGTCTCACATACTCTTTTCCGTGTACCTAGCTCTGCCGGGCTCGAGGCCGTCCGTTTCGATGATAAAGTCATTGGAGTGATCAAATTACTTGGGTCACTTTGGGCTTCTGCTGGTTTCACCGACCTTTCTTTTTTGGCTTCGTGTTCCGCTTTAGTCCAGTTTCGTCTCAGGCTTTCAATAATGTCGAAGAGCTCGTCTAGTTCGGATACACCGTTTTTTACGTCGATACTTATATTTTTCTGCTTCTGCATTGCCAGTTTCATTTTCCCTAGCGTGAGGCGGCACTTCATGAGAGCTTCCTCTTCTCCTGTCCTCATCCTTGCTATGAACTCCTGCTTTGGTGAACTTTTCTCGGAGGGCAGGCCCTGTTCATCAGTAGGGGTGTTTAGCGCATCTTTTTTGCTTATTTCTGATAAGGATGGTGTCAGAGAGGCGTCAGCCCTCTCGTTGAGTCCCATTTTTCCTCCCAGAATTTGCGGCGGCGAATGTTGAATTTTGCTTCTTCTTCTGAAGGCTTCCAGGCCTTCGTAACCAGGTGATCCCCTCTGCTGCAATGGCGTCTGTAGTTTGTTTATCTGTTGCGTTTTTGTTAGTGAGTTCATGTTTATAAGGGTCCTCGCTTCAAGCCGCTATCTCTGCTCGATGTACAGTTGCCGCGTTTTCCCCGCGGTTATCTATGCATTGCAGGGAGGCCACGCAAAGGGTTGACGCAAAACCTTATGGGCTGTTGCGTTCGAAGCCAGGATGGCATAAGTCAGGAATTTCTCATCTGAGCCTGTGCCGCCAAATTAATGGCGACGTAGCTTCGAACGTACTTGAAGACCCGCCGCGGGTTTAACAGGACGGAGGCGGTCTACAACATAGAATATAAACAAAATATAATATAATATAATATAATATAATATAATATAATATAATATAATATAATATAATATAATATAATATAATATAATATAATATAATATAATATAATATAATATAATATAATATAATATAATATAATATAATATAATATAATATAATACAATATAATATTTTTTGTTTTTTTTTTTTTGGTTTTTTTTTTTTTGGTGGGTGAGGTAGGGTTCAAAATGCCTTCGCACTTACAGCGACCGTCGTCTACTGCGTCGTGTTGTGTGGCCACTAAAACAGTCCCTCCTCCTCTCCTGGGGAGACTCCCCTCCCGGAACATCTTTGTACAATACTTCGGGAGGGCCCAGAACGGCGTCCATGAAAACGACCAAATTCTAATTCACCCACGTTTGGGTCCACCATATTTGTAGCCAGCATTCATGCTATAGGCTCGTCCTCTTTTGGCTCTATCTGCGGGGCTTCATGTTGTCGGCTTATCTTCTAGTCATGTATATTAGCATCTCTGTCCATGTCAAGTTTTTTTGCACGTAGGACTCGCTCTATATACGTGCGAATAATTTGGCAATTTTCTGCGCTTTCTATCATTTTATCAGTGATGTTGTCAGCTCTTAAGGGGCCTAGTCTGCCTTCGAAAGCTTTGCGATCTAGTTTCCATCTCTCACATTTGAAGAAAGTGTGATCTGCGTCGTCAATAAGTGCATCTCCGTAGATGCATTTTGTGGTTTCTGGCTTGCCTATGTTGTTAAGGTATTTGTAAAAGTCTCCATGTCCAGATAGCATCTTTGTAGTATAATAGTTCACCTCGCCGAACTGTCTGTTATACCATTTGTCTAGATTTGGTATAAGTCTCTTCGTCCATCTGCCTTTCGTCTCTGACTCCCATCGCTCTTGCCATATTTGCAGTGTATGTGCTCTAATTTGCTGCTTTGCGCTCGTTTTGGTGTGGGCGCGTGTGTGGTCTCATATGGCGTTTGTCTCGCTCTTTTTAAAGTTCCATAGTTCTTTTCGCTCTCTCGCTAGCAGATCTATAGGTATCGTGCCGCTAATAATGAGTACTGCTGCTTCTGATACCGTGCGATAAGCTGAAGCAACGCGGAGGGCGGCGGTTCTTTGGGCCTTGGCCAGGATCTTGCGGCGACACTCAGTTTTAAGTGTGTCCGCCCATACTTCACATCCGTATAGTAAAATGGATAACGTCGTGTCCATGAGCAGCTTCCGGCTGCTTGCGATAGGTCCTCCGATGTTAGCCATTAGTCTTGATAGCCTTGAGATTGTTTTGGTAGATTTTTCAGCTGCGTACTGGATTTGTGCCCAGTATGTCAGTTTGTTGTCGAGTTTGATGCCCAGATATTTCACTACTTTTGAGGTTGTTTTGTTCTCTGTGTTGGCATTGTCACTTCTACAGGTATGCGCGCTCTCGTGAATAGGATCAGTTCTGTTTTTTCCGAAGCTAAACTAAGGTCTTGCGAGTCGAGCCATGTCCTGATTCTTGTCATCGTTTGTGTAAGTTTCCGCCTTGCTGCGTCTACATCCCGTGCGTTAATTACTGCTGCGACATCGTCCGCGTATCCAACCAGGTAGCAATCGTCGGGCATGTCGGTGGTGAGGATGCCGTCATAGCTGACGTTCCAGAGATCGGGGCCTATTATGGACCCTTGGGCCGCGCCGGAGGTTATCATTTTTGTCCGTTGTCCTTTTCTTGTGTCGTAGCTGAGTACGTGGTCTTTGAGGTAGCTGCGGATCATCTTCATCAGGTGTTGGGGTATTTTGAACCGCTTCTCCAATGCGTCTATCATATTTTTCCACTTTGCGCTGTTGAAAGCGTCTTTACGTCGATTGTAGCGAGGAGCACGATTGGTCAGGAAAAATGATTTATGCTCCGTGCTTTTGCTATGCTCTTTACCACATCCTCGATTGCTCCAATTGTGGACCTTCGCGGTCTAAAGCCGTGTTGCCTCTCCGAGAGGCCTCCCGATTCGTTTATCGCTGCTGCCATTCGTGGTTTCAGCATTTTTTTTAGCAGCTTCCCTGCCGTGTCGAGCATGCACAGATGGCGACACGCTGATGGGGTTTCCGGGTCTCCTTTCCCTTTGCTTATGAGGACTAACTTTTGTCTCTTCCAAATTTCTGGAAAAGTTCCCTCATATAAGCAGGCTTCGCACCACCATACATAAAATGTTTTTTTATATCGCAAGAAATTTTTCATATTAAATTTTCTTTATAGAACTCGTAAAATGTTTAAACAGTTGAATTAGTTGATTTTTTTCATTCAACATACTTTCTAAAGATGTCACAATAGCCTTTTCTGTACTTTTTTAAAATTTGATTGTGGGGGTCACCTATTTACAGGTAAGGTGAAAGAGCCGATAAAAACTTGTAATTAAACTTTGATTCTTTAATTTCCATTTCAATTTTTTACGCTAAATAAATTATGCTAAAATAAATAAAGTTTAAAATGTTTTTCCAGTTCCTTGAAAGCTCCAGTTTTTATTATATTTTCGCCCAAAATTAATATTAACATAATACACTTACAACCACAACAGTACAACAGAAACGCTCATAAGCGGCTGTGTATTTGTTATTGTTTTTCCCATACAGGCATTTCGTATGAGAGGAAACCAATTCTCACATAAAATATCATAACTCAGGAACGGCTGTACCGATTTCAATCAAACTTCACACAAACCACCTCCTCAAAGATAGAAAAGAACTCTAAAATTTTTGTGTCAATCGGTTCGGCGGTTCTTGAGTTATAAGATTACCAAGGAAATGTAATATATAACGACAACTTGAAATAACCCAGGATCAGCAGTGTGGTTAGGAATTTCAGCTGATATAAGGCTATCGATTTGATCCGGAGTTATTTTATGTACCAGCCAAATTAGTATATGTGCGAGCGGCAATCCCCTTTTCTGCCATTCGATGGAGTACATATGGCAACGCACCTCCCCAAATACATATAATTTCACAATTAAATCCATAATTGCTTTACATTTTTGCCGAAATGGATACTCATGTGGTTCAAACACATCCTAGGGTTATCCAGGACCACGTTTTGGTGTATATCTCGAGACCCTAGTTACGGAGGGGCATTAAAAATACTCTATACTATAGAATCATCAGCAGCTTCCATTTGCTACCCATATTGTACAAACACATCCTTAAGTTATCGGGGTCCACGTTTTGGATTATATCTCGAGACCCTAGTCACGGAACGGTATGAAAAATACTCTATACTATAGAAATCATCAACAGCTTCCATTTGCTACCCATATTGTACGAACACATCCTTAAGTTATCGGGGTCCACATTTTGGGCGATATCTCGAGACCCTAGTCACGGAGCGGCATCAAAAATACTCTATACTATAGAATCATCAGCAGCTTCCATTTGCTACCCATATTGTACAAACACATCCTAGGGTTCCCCGGGTCCACGTTTTGTATTATATCTCGAGACCCTAGTCACGGAACGGTATGAAAAATACTCTATACTATAGAAATATACAACAGCTCCCATTTGCTACCCATATTGTACGAACACATCCTTAAGTTATCGGGGTCCACATTTTGGGCGATATCTCGAGACCCTAGTCACGGAGCGGCATCAAATATACTCTATACTATAGAATCATCAGCAGCTTCCATTTGCTACCCATATTGTACAAACACATCCTAGGGTTACCCGGGTCCACGGTTTGGATAATATCTCGAGACCCTAGTCACGGAACGGTATGAAAAATACTCTATACTATAGAAATCATCAACAGCTCCCATTTGCTACCCAAATATATAAAAATGAAATGATGTTCGTTTGTACGCATTTTTTTGGGCCGATACGCGGCCAATTTTGTTCGTTCTTTTTTTCATATTATAGGGATCCACTAGGGGAAGGTTTTTAACAAAAAACAAAAAAAAAATTTAATATTTTTATAAAAAAAAGAAAAAATCAAAATATTGTACAAATTGTGTTTTTAGTGAAAATTGCCGCAGAACTTGCTCCATTCTTATATTAGATTAAGTTTCGAATTAACATTCATTTTATATGTACAACTTTTTTTGAATAAATATGCGAATTTTTCGTTATTGTGAAACGATTTGTGTCATGTTGCTAAGTTGCAAATTTTTTTCGACGGAGAGTAAACATAAACAACAACATGTTTATGATACAATCATGAATAATGTTAGCCATGGAACTGGTGGATTGTTTTTTTTTGGATGCTCCTGGGGGAGCAGGAAAGACCTTTTTGATTTCATTGATATTAGCAACAATTCGATCAAATAATAACGTTTCATTGGCACTCGCGTCTTCCGGAATTGCGGCTACATTACTGGAAGGCGGTCGCACAGCACATTCTGCATTAAAGTTTCCTTTGAATATGCAGGTAAATGAAACACCAACATGTAATATTTCGAAAACATCTGGAATGGTAAAAGTTCTTAAGGTATGTAAGCTCATCGTATGGGACGAGTGTACTATGACACACAAGAAACTATTGGAAGCACTTGATAGAACTTTGAAAGATCTACGAGGAAGCCAAACAGTCTTTGGAGGTGCCATGATTTTATTGGCTGGAGATTTCAGGCAAACATTACCTGCGATTCCAAAATCTACGGCTGCAGATGAAATCAATGCATGCTTAAAATCATCGTATTTATGGAGACATGTAAACACGCTTACACTTGCTACAAACGTACGTGTTCAACTACAGAACGATCCGTCAGAAGCTGAATTTTCACACCAATTACTGAAAATCTGAAATGGCCAAATGTCTGTCGATCCAACAGGGATGATTACATTGCCTAACAATTTCTGCACTTTTGCACAGTCTAAAGAGGCATTGATACAGAGTGTATTTCCAAACATAGTTCAACATTACCAAAACCATGATTGGCTCAGCGAAAGAGCAATTTTAGCTGGGAAAAATAAGGACGCCAACGATATAAATGCAGCTATTTTGGATCAAATACCTGGTGACATAGTTGCATATAAGTAAGTCAATGGACACTATTACTGATCAAGATGATATCGTAAATTATCCAACTCACTCGATTTGCCAGGCCTACCACCTCATAATTAACGATTAAAAATTATGCTGCGCAACATTAATGTGCCACGACTTTGCAACGGTACTAGACTCGCTGTGAAGAAGCTAATGGGTAACGTTATCGAAGCAAAAATTTTGAAAGGGAAGTACAAAGGAGAAGACGTTTTGATACCCAGAATTCCACTGATTCCGACGGATTTACCATTCGATTTCAAACGTTTGCAGTTCCCTATTCGCCTTGCCTTCGCTATGACAATTAATAAGGCGCAAGGACAGTCTCTATAAATGTGCGGTATTAATTTAGAATACCCAATTTTTTCTTATGGACAATTGTATGTAGCTTGCTCACGAGTAGGCAAACCATCGTCATTATCCATTTACGCGAAAGATTGTCTACCAAAAAGTGTTACAATAAGGTTCGAATGAAATTCTATCAAAGAATTTGCTTTGTTTCGTATTAATTTTATTCTATTTCAGCAAATCATTGAATTTATCGCCTAGCGAAGTGGGCGAGGGTACGCTAGTAATATAATATAATATAATATAATATAATATAATATAATATAATATAATATAATATAATATAATATAATATAATATAATATAATATAATATAATATAATATAATATAATATAATATAATATAATATAATATAATATAATATAATATAATATAATATAATATAATATAATATAATATAATGTAATATAATATCAGTCTGCGACTATCACTCGCAACGTCCATACGGCAGTTTTACTATTTGCGCTAGTATTTCGGTTAAACAGCGAACTTTCATTCTTCCTTTTAGTTTCTGCTTCTTACATTCCTACACGTGTTCATCTGATTTTGCTATATCAATTCTCTATATAGTTCACAAGTGTCTCAGTGATGGCCCCGGACCCCCCGATTTAGGGGAAAATCGTTTCTCCCTACTATCTGAAAGCCCGAAAGCGAAAAAGAAAAGATCTATTTTGAAACTTCAAAGTAATTTTCCTGAACTACCAACTATCCATAAATCAGAACCGAAATTTGTAGTTGTTGTATCAACCGACTCCGGCAAGTCTCTTTCCGCATACTCGTGATTCGCAGTACACAGGGGGCTTAATGTTATCAGTAAAGAAATTATATCAATCTCTAATTTAAGAGACGGTAATGTCCTCTTATTGGTAAAGACGAAGTCTATAGCAGAAAGATTTATAAAGACCAATAATTGCCAAAATTACTTGCAAATTACATGATCAGCTTAACTATGTGAAGGGTAACATTTTTGCCCCCTGCCTGAAAGCGAAATGGTTGAAGAACTCAAATCTAATCATGTGGTGTCAGCTTACAATTTTACAAAAACCGTGGATGAAGTAATCAAACCAACAAGAGTTGTCCTGCTGACGTTCGACCTTTACAACGTGCCAAGCAAAATAGATATATCCTGGCATAACGTAAAAATACTTGAATATATTCCCATCCGATGAGGTGCAAATCTTGTCAAATGCTTGACCATACGATAAAACATTGCAAGAACCCACCGAGCTGTATAAACTGCAGTCTCCACCAGACCCCCCACAAAACTGTTCACGCGTTACATGCGCCAATTGCGCGAAGCATTAGCCATCTACAGAAAGTAAACAACACCAAATGAACTCTCCACAATTAGCTACTCGGAAATCACAGCAAGAACAAATGAAATCAATGAAAAGGAGAAAAATAAAACCTATGAAAAAGATCACAATCAAACATAAAATATAAAACAAAAACCAGAAACGCACCACGAAGTTCAAGCGCCTGCGCACCATTCACTGAATTCGCATTCAAATCTCAACTCACACGCAAACAACAACCCTGCAAAAAGTTCACACTTATCTCCAGTCACTTCTCAAACTCTTTGCGATACGTCAAACAACAAATACGACACTTTTAACCTCTCTCTCTAATCTTGCACGATTACACCCTCCGGAAACCAACATGAACACCTATTTACCGCTCTTTTTTCTTTCTCGTATCTTACCTTTGTATGTCTCTTAAAATAGTTCAATGGAATATGAAAGGCTATTACAATAATTGTAATGAGCTATGTTCGCTTTTGAATGACGAAAATCCAGATGTTTTATGCATACAAGAAACGCATATTCCTTTTCTCACGTCCAACTCACATATAGTTACCCCAAACACCTATATTGGTTACTTCTCTAGTTTACCCAATACTCAGTCGCCAAAGCAAGGAATTGGCATCCTTATCAAGTCTCACAGGGCTCCAGTACCACCAATAGAAGAGGGACTAAAATTGAAAACCTAGTTTTCTGTGAAGACTTAGTTGTCCTCAATGATGGATCTGCTACGCACTTCACTACGCACAATACATTTACGCACATCGATCTAACATTAGTTTCATCCCAGATCAGTCCAAGCTGGAACGTCAGTGACTCGCTATACGGAAGTGATCACAACCCAATCTTCAGTACATTAACACTGCAAAGCCCCTTCATAATTAAAAAACATGTTCCTAAATTCAAGCTTGATCATGCTAACTGGGATTTATATCAAAGTGAATGTAATAAATGCTTTCAAAGTTGGCCGACCACCAATGTTAAACAAGAAGTTGCGAAAATTACCGAGGCCATTAGAGCAGCTGCTAATAAAGCCATACCTCAGAGCAAGCCAAGCTCTGGCAAACGATTCATCCACTGGTGGAACAGCGAATTAAAAAGGTTAAGACAAAAGAAACAACGACTTTGGCACAGCTACAAACTCTGCATGACCATCGCGAATTTGATAGAATATAAAATAGCGAACGCAATTTTTAAAAATTTACGTCGAAAATCACAGCCGTCTCCACACCTAGCAAGATATGGGCTGATACAAAAACATTAACCGGCAACCCACATCCCCCTATTAAAGCCATAAAACACAATGATTCCTTTCTAACATACCCAAATATTATAGCTGAAACTTTCGCCAACACCTGGTCTACAAATTCGGCAGACAACAATTTTTCAACTGAATATTGCTCAAAAAAAGACGAAATTATTTCAAGTATATATAGACAAAGTCATGTATCCCGAGAAGCAAGGCACTTGGAAACTGAATTTATATTAATTGAACTAGAGTTTGCATTAACTCATGCGAAAAGCAAAACCCCTGGTGCTGATCGAATTTCGTATTCCATGTTGAAGTATCTCCCGATATTTGCAAAAAATAGATTATTGTATCTATATAACAATATCTTGCTAAACGGAGTTTACCCACATGTGTGGAGGTCAGCCGTTGTTTTACCTATACTAAAGCCTAATAAAGCTCTACTTGACGTCAATATTTACCGACCGATCTCTTTAATTTCTTGCATCAGTGAGACTTTGGACAAAATGTTGGCCAAACGGCTTATGTGGTACATAAAGAAGTGCAAACTAATTAGCCATAATCAAGTAGCTCTTAAGAACAAACATAGCACAACCGACGCACTGCTTCATCTCCAACATTACGTGTCTAAAGTCCTTTCAGCCAAGAGTCACGTTTCTGTACTAGCGACGGACTTCGAAAGGGCATTTAATCGCGGGGGGACTCATGTGGTGTTATCTCAACTTGAGGCATGGAGAGTCGGTCCTAGGGTTTTTTATCTCGTTGAAAACTTTATGACTGGGCGCAAATTTCAGGTTAGAATAAATGGCAACCTCTCCAATTGTCACACACTCAACAGTGGGATCCCTCCAGGGTCCCCTTTGTCAGTTGTACTATTTGTCATAGCATTTGAACAATTTAATAAAATTATTTTAAAATATAGAAACATAGCTCTATCTGTTTATGCAGATGACGAAGTAATTTTTACAAAAGAAAAGAATTTAACTAAAGTAAACAACACATTTAAAAACATAATTACAGACATAAATACGTGGGGTGAGCTTTCCGGAGCAAACCTATCAATTGGTAAATGTAAAATATTGCATATTTGTAAAAAACGTAACTGTTTATACCCTCCTTTGACAATTAGTAACTTGAATGTGGAAAACGTAAGCTTCTTAAAAATTTTAGGCAAAATATTTGATAAAAGATTTACATTTAAGCAACATTGTTTAATTAAAAAAAAAAAATCTAGCTGCCAGACTCAAGTAATTGTCATCCAAACACTCTTTAATCCATACAAAAACCTTAGTCAATATCACTAGAGCAATGATACTTTCTGAGATAGACCACGGTCTACCTGTGTACGGATGGACCGCCAATAATAATATTAAGCTACTTGATGCCCCATACCATACTACTCCCGTTCCCAAAATCCCCCGTAAAATGCGTTTTGGCAGAAGCTGGTCTGCCTACTATAAAGGAACGTGTAATCGAAGCGACATGGCTACTAATCCCGAAACTCTTTCCTACTACTAATCATATTTTGCACAAGGATTACATATCGGCGTTCCGACACAAACGTAGATATAGACTCAAATCCACAATTTGCCGCTATATTTCGTATGGCTTAGAGATTGATTTGACTCCACCTAGGAGCTGTACTAAATTAAACTGCCAACCATAATGGGTTATATATAAATCGAATTTCAACACCATTCTTCATGCACTTAATAAATCTACAAGTGGTTCGACCTATCAACAACTCTTCGTAGAACAGGAAAGAAACTACCGGAACAACAATTGGAATTTTTTAAATACGGACGGATCAAAAACCAGCACTAACACCACGTTCGCTGTAGTTAATCAACAAGGATTGCTCTTTTCTGGAGGCCAGTTACTTGAATACTGCTCGGTGTTTACAGCGGGAGCAATGGCCATATACAAAGCAGCAGATTTCGCGCAGTGTAATAAGGGAAAATTCCTCATTTGTACGGATAGCATGTCGTCTATTACAGCCATACAAAACATTTATAGTACAATAGTAGCAAATTGGTTGAAAAAATAAGAGACCTTTGTATTCGGAACTTAAAAAAGATCAACATTATGTGGGTACCAGGCCATAAAGGCATCCGAGGCAACGAGGGAGTCGACGAAACAGCTCGACTTATGCCAGCAACAAGCTCATTGTTTCCAGTATATTCAGAGAATGGTTTACATAGGCATATAAAAAACATATTGACTCGATTAAACTGACACAATGGTATACGTTTAGGCATCGGTATACTGAATTCAACGACAGGCACAAACCATCTCTATACCCAAGCAATACACCTCGATATTTATCAAGCCAGTTCGCCAGACTCAGAATCGGACATACTAAACTCACACACCAACACCTCCTCACAGGAGGTACCCAATAACAATGCTCATTTTGTGATCATAACGCATCAGCTGACCATCTTTAAAACGATTGTCGCACCTTAGAAAGTTTTAGGAAAAAACTCTTCGGACCCACCAAACCTTCTGCTCTACTGGCTATTGTTTCCACCACCAATATAACTGCTTTAAATAATTTTTTGAAAGATTGTACTATAGCTGAACTACTATGATTTAATATGATTTCCTAATAATAACACAGACTGTTCTATCTAACTATCGAGTTGTAGGCCTTGGCAGCTAGTACTCGCTCTTGTATTAGTTTTAGTATTATATATTGATTCTATTAAATAAATAAATAAATAATATACAGGCATGTTCTGCAAATCGTTTTCGGGCAATATTTTCGCATTTTCCGTTTTCAAATCGTTTGACATGTTCTGTAAATCGTTCCGTTTTCGTTTTTTTTCGAACATCAGCAAATCGTTTTTTCACCCTGTTCTGGAAATCGAAATCGTTAAAATTTTCCAGTTTTATTTTCGGCAACTTAAACGTCAGCGGTTGTGACATTCTTATAAACTGTTTGTTGAAATAAATTTATCAAAATGTGAGTATTTACTCAAAATAACTGCATATATTTATGTAAATAAAAGTGTTTATTTAAAATATTTAAAACTTATTCAAAAACTTTTAGTGGAAAACACAAGAACTCCAAGCAAGAGCTAATTTTAGTCGAGCTTATGGAATCTCATCCAGATTTGGCGAAGAATTTTTCGAAGGGCGACAGAGTTGCTGTTGAGGAAAAGTGGAAAGAGCTAACGACGCTGCTAAATGCAGAAGGGCCGCCCCAAAAAGATGTTAATGGATGGAAAAAAGTAAGTATTTAGTCAAATATTAAAATAAATATTTTTGACTTGTCTTTTTTCAAGATATGGTCTGACTGGAAGGGATGCATTCGGAAGAAGGTTGCCCATAACAATCTAGAATCGAGGGCAACAGGAGGTGGACCCTTTAATAAGCATGTACTGACGAGCAACGAAGAATGTGTTGCAAGAACTTGTGGAATTTTTGCAGCCGTTGAGGGCATAAGCCATTCTAGAAGCTTTGGGACAGAAGAAAATAATAGCGCTATCGAATCTGAGGAAGAACGTCCCCAAACAAGTAGGGAAGCGGTGGCTACCCCGAGAGCTGCAAAAAGGCCACGAGTGTCAACGCAGGACAGCCTTCAGTTGTTGTTGTTGTTGTAGCAGTATCTTCGCCCTGTCAGTGTAGTGTAAATTACCGGCCGTCTTCGTCTAGCTCATCTAACGGTAGGCCCAGGAAACTGGCAGTTTCGACGGGTTGGGTCCAGAGGGAGAGAGGTGTTAGATGAGTGGGTTTGATGGGGCATGTGAAGAGGTGGTTAGTGTCGTGCGGGGTACCTTCACATGCAGGACATATGTTTAGTATGTCGGGGTCGATTCTGGATAGGTAGGAGTTTAACCTGCTACAGTATCCAGAACGTAGTTGTGCCAAGATTACGCGGGACTCTCGAGGAAGCTGGAGCTCTTCGTCTGCGATGGGTGGTGGTTGGACTCCGATAACGGCATTCGGGGGTCGGGAGCTTAGGAAGGTGGTAAGTGTCTCCCGATGAATGTCGTTCATAGCCTGTCTGTATACTGTCCGATCCTGGAGAGGTCTGTCCGTTTTGTCCTGGATCTCGTCCACGTAGTTGAGGAAGTGTCTCCTGATGTGCCTGGGAGGTGGCTCAGGCTCGAGCAGGTGTCTGCATGGGTGAGGCCTACGGTGACACCCAAGCAGAAACTGTTTGCCGAGCATTTTGTTATGCTCCTTAACCGGGAGCATGTGCGCCTCGTCATGTAAATGGTAGATAGGGGACATCAGGAGACATCCTGTCGCGGTCCTAATGGCAGTATTCTGGCAGGTCTGAAGCTTCGTCCACTGCGTATCACTGGTTCCAGGCGACCAGACAGGCGCGGCATAGTTCAGAACCGGTCGGCCTATTGCTTTGAAAGTCGACAGCAACATTTCTTTGTCTTTGCCCCAAGTGCTGCCGGCAAGCGACTTGAGGACCTTGTTGCGATTCTGTACTCTCGTTGCAATAGCGGTTGTGTGCGCCGAAAAGGAGAGCAAGCTGTCAAAGGTGACTCCCAAAATTTTGGGGTTGTTTATCGTCGGAATTGGGGTATCGTCGACGTGTACCTGAAGTGGCAGCTTGACCTCCTTTGTCCAGGTGGTAAATAGGGTCGCCGTGGATTTAGTGGGAGAAAGTTTTAAGTTTCTCGCAGTGAAGAAGCGAGAAAGGCTGGCGAGGTAGTCGTTTACTTTTGAGCATAGGCCATCAATGTCATTGCCCGACGCCATTATCGTGCAGTCGTCGGCATATGAGACCAGTGAGACTCCTTCTGGTGGCTGGGAGAGTTTCGAAATATAGAAATTAAAAAGCAAGGGTGAAAGGACACCACCCTGCGGTACTCCTTGCTTTATTTTTCTCTGTTTTGAGGTTTGGTCTCGAAATACTACCGACGAGTGACGACCACTCTGGTAGTTCGCGGTCCACCTCTTCAGCCCTGGCGGGAGTGTCGACTGTAAAATGTCATCTAGTAGCGTGGCGTGGCTGACTGTGTCGAAAGCCTTTTGTAGGTCCAACGCTACTAGGACAGTCCTCTCGCAGGGGCGGTTTTGGTTAAGGCCGCGGTTTACCTGGGTGTTTATGACGGTGAGTGCCGTGGTGGTACTGTGCACTCTACGGAAACCATGCTGGTGTGGGGCTGGAGTCAGATGTTGAGTGAGGAGTGGGAGTAGAAGGGCCTCAAGTGTCTTCACTACTGGGGAAAGGAGAGTTATCGGACGATAAGACTCCCCTTGGTTGGCGGGTTTCCCAGGCTTCAGCAGTGGGACCACTCTCCCTAATTTCCACTTATCAGGAATGATGAGAGTGGCCATAGACAGGTTGAAGACCTTTGTGAGATATTCTACTCCCAATGGACCCAGCTTTTTCAGCATCAGCATGTTTAGTCCGTCGGGGCCAATGGCTTTTGATGGTTTCATGTGTTTGATGGCCCCCTGAACCTCGTCGCTGGTGAAAGTAAGCGGTGCACTGTTGTAGGGCAGTTTGTGCAGCCGTCTGGTGGCACAACGTTTGGATCTGTCGACCGGAGGATGCAATATAAATTGCCGGCTAAAATAGCTCGCGCATCTCTTCGGGTCCGACGAAGTACGACCGTTGAAGGTGATATCCACCTTGTCGTTGTGCTTCGTCGGGTTCGACAGGGACCTTACGGTGGACCAGAGCTTGCTCACACCAGAGGTGAAGTTACAGGACTTCAGATGCTCTACCCATTTGGTCCGCTTATGTTGGGTGACCAGTTGCCGGATCTCCAAATTGAGATCCTTTATACGAGGATCCCCGGGATCGGCCTGGCGTAGACGGTCACGCTCGTTTGCCATAACGGCTGCTTCGGCTGGGAAATTGGGACGTAATTCCCGGATCCGTCCAGCAGGTATGAAGCGAGCCGCGGCGGCTGTAATCGCCTTGCGGAGTGCGCGTTCGCCTGCGCGCACATCGGTGGGAGTGGGTAGGGCTGCGAAGATGTTCTCAGTAAATTCCGCGAATCTGGTCCAATCAGCTTTGTTAAAGTTGATATATGACCGGTGATCCGCGGAAACAAAATCGGCGGGTCTCTCGATCGAGATGATAATGGGCAAGTGGTCTGATGCAAGCGATAGCATAGGTCGCCAGGTTATGCTATTTATCAGTCCAGCGCTAGCAATTGTTATGTCAGGCGAGCTGCTACAATTGCCCACTACCCTAGTGGGGGCGTCGTCGTTTACAGTGCTGAACGTCGAATCGTCTATCTGCTCTGCCAATAGCTGTCCCCTACGATCATTTGGCAGGCTTGAATGCCAAAGATCGTGATGCGCGTTAAAGTCACCTACTACCAATCGGTTTTCTCCCCTGATGAGCGCACCAATATCGGGGAGATATCCTGCCGGGCAGCAGGTGACAGGGGGTATATAAATATTGTAAATTTCGAGCTCGGCATCGCCTGACCGGACAGCTATACCTTGACGTTCTAAGGTGCTGTCCCTGCGGTCGATGCCTTCATCAATAAGACGATACTGCACTGAATGGTGTACTATGAACGCTAGGCCACCACCGTTGTCTCGCTCGCGGTCCTTTCGGTGCACGTTATAGCCGTCCCTGGTAATCAGGGGGGAGCTAGCGTGCAGTTTTGTCTCTTGGACCGCAGCTATCTTAATTCCGAACCGACTCATGAAGTCGACTATCTCGTCAATCTTACTCGTTAGTCCGTTGCAGTTTAGTTGCAAAAGCTTGAAGCTTCGCGGGAGGGTCGTCGTAATTCGGGGGGTGAGGGATGCGTGATGTTGTCTGCGTTGGTCCTGCTGTGCGTTCCGCAAAATGGGGAGTGGCCTGATGTTGTCGGGTGGCCGCGCCACGGTGGGCGGTTGCGGGTGCAGAGCTCTGCAGCAGGGGGCAACGTAGTCGCGTGTCCACTCACGGGTGGTGTGCAGGCCGGAGCACCTCCGAAAGTGACACCAGCCACTGCAAGAACTGCATTGGACAGTTGTCAGGTTCCGAGGTACTACGGTCTGGCACACGGAGCAGACTGTGCGGGGGACCAAGAGCTGCTGGTTTGTCCCCGCACTGGGGTAGGAGCAGGAGGGTTGTGGGTTGGAGAGGGAGTCGTGTTGCTCTTGGGGGCTCCTGGCCGTTGAGGTGTTGTTAGTGGCGGCAGTGTGATGTGCCGGCACTGAGGGCAGTGTCGCCGTAGAGGCGGTGACCGTCTGTGGGCGGGAGCAACACGTGGCCACATACCTTGTGGACCACTCCCTGTAAGTCTTAAGGCCTGAACAGGTCTTAAGATGGCACCACCCGTTGCACTGGTTACACCTAACCGAGGTGGAGTTCGGGTGGAGCCGTTTGTGGCAAATGCAGCAGTAAAATACTTCAGGTCCGGGGTTGGGTTCGACGCCAGCCCGGAAGAGAAGTATTTGGAGCAAACTGGCTGCAATGAGTTGCTCCTGTGACGAAAGGTTTAGGGTAAAATACGGTGCACTAGACAGGGCTAGTGTACTGGGGCGGCAGCCCTTGGTCGGGAATAAAAACCCGAGTCATTCCGGTAACGTAGAACCGGCTGCCATGGGAATGGACAGCCTTCAGTCGTGTATGGCAACGCAATCTAGTTGTATGGAGAAAATATCCACCACTTTAGATAACATTTGCGAAAATCAACACAAGATTGCAAAATCGCAGGAAGATGAAAGGGAAGAGATTCCCCGACTTTGTCGTGCTGTTGAGAAACAAAATTAATTGCTGGCAGAGCAAAATCGCTTGAAGACTCAAAGTATAGAGCAAAAGCAAAGACATTACCTCAAAATGGAGCAGTTGCAACAGGAAACAGTTAATATAAAAACTAAAATGCTTGAGATAGAGACTAAAAAATAAATATAAAAGAATCTTATTGAACTGTTATGTATATATTTACTTTTAATATGAATAAATTTTATGTTTCATAATATTAAATTTCTAGCAATAGCGTCTCTTATATTTCTGCCAACACTATATAAACTACTGTTTTCCTCATTTTCAGCAATTTCCTCATCAATTGGATTGTTTTCTAATACGGTTTCTGTTTCAATGTCATCTATTTGATTACTCCTACATATGTTATGTAGTGCGCAACAAACATTTATTATCTTCACTACCTTTTGCGGCGTATATGGCAAGGTAGTTTTCAAACAACGAAACCGACTTTCAATACTCCTATAACACGCTCAACGATGTTACGTGCTTTTGCATGCTGCTGGTTAAATCTGTGTTCTGCTGATCTTGGGCCTGGGTTTCTATATGGAGTCAGTAGAAATGGCTCTATACCAAAACCAGAATCTCCCAGTAGCCAAGACCCTCGGTCACCAGCTTCATATTGCGATAGGTAATAGTGTTTTGCACTGCTCATACTAAATACGAAAGCGTAATGGCTTGCACCAGGCCGAGTTGCATCTACTGCTCTTATTATCATATCAAAATCACAAATCTGTAAAATAAAGGCAGTAAATTTTAAATTTTAGAAACACAATTTAAATTCATTCTTACAATCATTGCGTTTATGCTAAAAAATCCTTTTCGGTTAAAAAATAGATGCTCGTTCTCAAAAGGTTTAATCAGAGCCACATGGGTTCCATCAATACACCCTATTACTCCTGGAATACCGAATTTTTCTACAAAATGAAGTTTTGATTTTCTAGAATTCTCTTCAGACATTTTCAGCTTAATCCACTTAGGACACAGAACATTTTCCAAAGCATTGATCATTTCGGATAATATTTTTGAGACTGTGCTTCTACCCATAGCAATATCTGTATCCTTTCCGACGGAACGTTGATAGGAACCTTCTGCGAAAAACCTAAGACTTGCTGCCAGCTTTAATAAAATAGGTATGGACGTTTCCTTGACGAAAGATTTTACTTCATTCAGCACTTCTAAAAAAGCGTACTTGTTTAGGCGATAGTTGGAAACAAATCTAAAGTAGAAAAACTTAATGAATGCCACAAAGTATAACCATTTCTAATCTTACGTAGAATCCGGTGCACTGAGAGGATTCGAATGGTCTCTTAAACGCCGCCTATCTATTCTACTTTGGTAATCTTGCTCCTGTTCGTTTAACACATAAGCTGCCATAAAAAACATGATAATTTTTTAATTAAATCCGTTTATTTTGAAATTATTTCGTATTTTTTGCCAACGAATTCTTTTTTCATTTGGTTTGTTTAATTGCCAAAGAGAAATCAGCTGTTTCGAACTTAAATTCGAATTTAAATGAAATCGGACGAATTACAGAACACCCAAAACAAAATCGTACGAATTGCCATTTCGGATCCGAATTGAAATCGCGCGATTTTCAGAACATGCCTGATAATATAATATATGTAATATAATATATAGAACAGCGCGTTAACCCCTACGCCGCCAAGACTTAATATAATATAATTTAATATATTCTTTCTTTTTATATTGTATATTAAAATTAATGTTTGTCTGTATATCCTCGATGAACTCAAAAACTACTGGACCGATTATTATAAAAATTTGTATATACCATATACAATATCAGGTCAGTCCATAAGTTCGTGCATTTTTTAAAGGTGGTTTTAGAATTAATAAAAAATATGTTTAAAGAGTTTATTAATCAATAATATATTGTCCTTCATTATTTACAATGCCTTCCCAACGTTTAGGCAAATTTTTAATTCCCTGCTCAAAAATTTGTTTGTCCTTGGAGCCAAAATACGCTTCGATATTCCTTTTTATAGCTTCTTTAGAGGAGCAGTTCTTATAACTCATATGGGATTGAAGTCCACGGAAAAGGTGATAATCACAAGGTGCAATATCCGGAGAGTATGGTGGATGCGGCATTAGCTCCCATCCGAGCTCGTTCAGCTTGCCAAATGTTTGCCTTGCGGAATGAGGTCTTGCGTTGTCGTAGTGAAACAAAACTTTGCGTCTATTCATTAAAGACGGTCGATTTTTGTTAAGTGCCTCATTCAGGTTTGATAGCTGATGGGAATAATAATCAGCAGTTATCGTCTGGTTTGGTTCCAGGAGTTAATAATAAACAATATCGGCCATATCCCACGCAATACACAGGAGAATCTTCTTGGGGTGAAGGTCATCCCTAGGGGTCGGTTCTGGTGTTTCATCTTTATCTAACCATTGGCGTTTGCGAACAGGATTATTGTAAAGGACCCATTTTTCATCACCAGTAACTATACGGTTAAAAAAACTTTCATTTTCAAGCCGTTGCAGCAGCTGAGAACACACATTTACTCTCTGCTGAAGGTTGGCGACGGAAAGTCTATGTGGAACCCATTTTCTCAGCTTTGAAAACTTTCCCAACTGAACCAGATGCCTGTGAACTGTTCCATGCGATGAATTTACCCTCTGAGCTATCATATCGACTGTCAAATTTGGCTCAGCTTCCACGAGTACGAGCAAGGCGTCGGAGTTAAAGACTTCAGGACGACCAGCGCGCGGGGCATCCTCCACGTCGCAGTTACCACTTCGGAATTTTGAATACCACTTTTGCGCAGGCCTTACACACGCGGTATCCTTTCCGTGAATAGTGTTTATTTCTGCAGAAGCAGTTGTTGCATTTTTACCACTTTTACCAAATACAAAATATGCCTCTTATACGCGTTCGAAGATTCCATTTTATTTTTAACAACACGTGCTTCTATCCGCGATTAAAATCATTTGTTGAATGCACAATATATAATATCAAAGAAAATATAAATAGTTCCGTTATATTCCGAGAATAACTTTTTGTATGCAAAAATCGTACAAAGATGAAATTATGGGTAAAATACGCACGAACTTATGGACTCCCCTGATATGTACTTTTCCACGGAGAAGGTTTGTAGAGTATGCTCATTGCTGCCACTCACCACCAGGTGACGCTGCAGAATAGCAACTTCCGCCCCGCTCAACCGATTTTTTCGAAATAAACAAAATCAATAAAATGGTTTAGAATGAATTGAATATTTGTGTACTGATTTTTCTTTAAAGTTATTTTTCTTAAATTTATTTTAGTTGTTGGCGTAGCAACGCGCGCCGGGTACAGCTAGTTATATATAAAAATTAATGTTTGTCTATATGTCATCGATGAACTCAAAAACTACTGGACCGATTATTATAAGAATTGGTATATAGATATGTATTTTTCCACGGAGAAGATTTGTAGAATAAACTCATGGATGTAACTCGCCAACAGATGGCGTTGCAGAGTAGCAACTTCTGCCCCGTTCAACCGATTGTCATCAAAATCAGTATGACCATGTATTTTTACAATGTCCACAAGAAAGCATTGGAAGCGCTTGATCGTACACTGCGAGATTTGAGAGGAAACAGACATATATCTTCGGTGGCGCACTCATTCCATTGTCTGGTGATTTTCGACAAACTCTGCCCATTATACCACGTTCAACACAGAAATCGACTTTGAAAACTAACATTCGTGTACAACTAAAGGGTGATTTTTTAAGAGCTATAGGAAAGTTTTTCAAAAAAACACACGTAAAATTCAGAAAAATGCATGAAAATTTTACTCTTTCCAATGTTTCGGCCGGGATCTCACATATAAATGTTTTAATGTTGACTTCCAATGCGTTAATTGAAGCAGGCTTGTCTGAATAGACATGAGCTTTAACATAGCCCCACCAAAAATAATCTAAAGGCGTTATATCGCACGATATGGGTGGCCAATTGACAGGTCCCGAACGTGAAATAAAATGTTCACCGAACTCGCCTCTCAACAAGTACATTGTTACGCGTGCTGTGTGGCATGTGGCACCGTATTGCTGAAACCACATGTCGTGCAAGTCAAGGTCTTGCATTTTGGGCAAAAAAAATTTTGATATCATTTCACGGTAGCGCTCACCATTCACAGTTACCTTACGATTCGCAGCATCTTTGAAGAAGTACGGTCCAATGATACCTCCAGCCCATAAACCGCACCAAACTGTGACCTTTTCTGGATACATTGGTAGCTCTTGCAATTCTTCTGGCTGATCTTCACTCCAAAATCGACAATTCTGCTTATTTACGTACCCATTGATCAAAAAATGAGCTTCGTCGCTGAACACATTCACCAAAAATTCTGCCTTGCGGTAGGTCATTCGGATTGAATTCTTGCAGCACCTGTATTTTGAAAAGCTTCACACCTAAATCCTTTCGCAAAATTTTCCACGTTGTTGAGTTGCTGAAACCAAACTTCTGCGAACAGCGACGAATCGATAATTGATGGTCATCATTAACACTGGCCGATACAGCTGCGATATTTTCTTCAGTTCGCACTCTACGTAAGCATGTTGGTGGTTTGATGTCCAATAATGTAAATTTGGTTCTAAATTTAGTAACAATAGCTCGAATAGCTGCTTCAGTGGGTTGATTAAACTGACCATAAAATGGAAGAAGCGCGCGATAAACTTTCTTAACAGAACACGCGTTTTTATAATAAAATTCAATGATTTGCAAGCGTTGTTCGTTTGTAAGACGATTCATGGTTAAATTATAGACCAAACTGAGACCAAAGATGTTTGACTGTGAAACAAATCACGAAACGTGCGTCAGCTGTTTAGACCAACTGTTTAAAAAGGTAATAGCTAAAAAATCTACCGTTACAACGGGATGCATCGGCTGGAAATTTTGCAAAACAATTATTGGATATTGGAAATGGGCGAATGGAAATTGATGAATCTACACAATGTATTACCCTGCCAGCAAACTTCTGTAAGATCACAGAAAGCATCGACGAATTGGTGCAAAAAGTTTTCAAAAACATTGCACAAAACTACAAAAACCATCAGTGGCTCAGTACGTGTGCTATATTAGCAGCCAAAAACATCGATGTCAATTCTATGAACTTCACCATTCAGCATAGAATACCCAGTGAAACGACAACATATAAGCCCATCGATACTGTGGAGAATCAAGAAGAGCTTGTCAACTATCCAACTGAATTCTTCCATTCGCTCGATTTGCCAGGCATGCCGCCGCCCGTTCTTACATTGAAAATTGACATACCCATCATTCTTCTACGAAACATAAATCCACCACGACTGTGCAACAGAAACAGACTCTCAGTCAAGAAAATAATGAACAATGTTATCGAGGCAACAATTTTGACCGGAAAATTCAGAGGTGAAGACGTGCTGTTGCCACGTATGCCAATAATCCCGACAGATACGCCATTCGAATTTAACCGTTTCCGCAATGACTATTAACAAAGCACAAGGACAATCGTTACAAGGGTGTGGAGTAAATTTGGAGAACCTTCGCACATGGACAGCTCTATTTGGCTTGCTCACGTCTTCTGATGTATTCGTCTACGCACCAGATGGAAAAACAAGAAAACTTGTGTATCCCACAGCACTTCAATAAACATCGAATTGAAACTAAACTTTGTAATGTCACAATTTTTTCGAAATAAACAAAATCAATAAAATGGTTTAGAATGAATTGAATATTTGTGTACTGATTTTTCTTTAAAAGTATTTTTCTTAAATTTATTTTTGTTGTTGGCGTAGCAACGCGCGCCGGGTACAGCTAGTAATATGTGTAATATATTATAATATAATATAATATAATATAAGATAATATAATATAATATAATATAATATAATATAATATAATATAATATAATATAATATAATATAATATAATATAATATAATATAGTATAATATAATATAATATAATATAATATAATATAATATAATATAATATATATTAATATAATATAATATAATATAATCCCTACTAATATTATAAATCTGAATGTAAGTTTGTTTGTTATGCTTTCACGCAAAAACTACTTAACCGATTATTATGACACTTTGTACACATGTTTTTGGAGGTGTTAGAAGTAATATAGGATACTCTATATATATAATAATAATGTCGTTGTTCGCGTTGTGATGAACTTTACGGAGAATGGCTCAACCGATTTTAACCAAACTTTGCCACATTGAAGAGACACATGTGGAGAAGGCTTTTGGTTTTGAAATTTTAAGAATTGGATACCA
Organism: Anastrepha ludens; assembly: GCF_028408465.1. NCBI lineage: Eukaryota > Metazoa > Arthropoda > Insecta > Diptera > Tephritidae > Anastrepha > Anastrepha ludens. The sequence goes on from NW_026530059.1 coordinate 64,087, forward strand.
GTGTCTCGAGAGATAGGCCAAAACGTGGACCCGGGTAACAATAGAATGTGTTTGTACAATATGGGTATCAAATGGAAGCTGTTGATGATTTCTATAGTATAGAGTGTTTGTACAATATGGATATCAAATGGAAGCTTTTGGTGAATGCTTTAGTACAGAGTATTTTTCATGCAGCTCCGTGGCTGGGGTCTCGAGATATAGGTAAAAACGTGGACCCGGGTAACCTTTGGTTGTGTATGTACAATATGGGTATCAAATGAAAGCTGTTGATAAGTGCTTTAATACGGGGTAATTTTCGTACCTTTCGATGACTAGGGTCTCAAAATATATGCCAAAACGTGGACCCGCCGTGTCTTTGCACCGAATTAAACCAAACTTACACACATTGTTAAGTAAGTATTGAAAATGGGTTTCGTAAAGTTTGGTTGTAATTCGGAACACCGGCAACGCGTACAGCGTTCTTTTGAACCAGACATAATGTCGTTTACTTTTTTAACGCTTGGGGCGGAACTGAACTGTCAAATTGACAGTGTGAGTTACAATGTGTCAATATCTCTTTCTGATTTGGACGCCATAAGGAGAAGACCTAAGTGCAAAGTGTAAACATTTTTTGTGAATTTTTTTTGGAGTGGTGAATAATTTCTTACGAAATTTGAGAATTTAATGTAAAATCCGAATGTTCAAATGAAATTATGTTTCGTGGATTTAGTTTTTCGGTTCATATGCGATAAGCTACGATACACCATGAGTGAAAAAGATGGTAAAAAAAATGAAAAAACAAAAGAAATTGTTAAAGGATGAAAAAGAAGAGCACGAAAAATGCGTAACTTTGATGAAAAAATTAATAGTCTTATCATGCAAATTGTCAACAATTTTCATAAGAAAAGAGATGATTTAAGAATATCACAACAAAATAAAATAATCCTGACCATGTGGACTTGGGCTTTTAAACACATATGCATCGAAAATATAATCCACAAAATTGAAAAAAAAAACATGTTTAAAAATCTCAGAATACCATAATTACAATCATGTTTATTACAGTACAAATGCCAAGACAATCACGTAATCATATTGGTCGTTCGACAAATAATAATAGGCGCATGAGAAATGCCCGGAATAACGCGACATCAGAAGAACGTCAAGAACAAAATGAAGTAGTCAAACGATTGATGAATAATGTTATCTAAGCAACTATTTTAATTGGCAAATTCAAAAATGAAGACGTTCTAATACCAAGAATTCCAATGATTCCACCTGAATTGCCATTTGAATTCAAGCGTTTGCAACTGCCCATTCGTTTAGCATTTACAATAACTATCAATAAATCACAAGGGCTAACTTTAGAAATATGCGGGATGAATTTAGAAGAACCAGTATTCACCCATGGTCAACTATACGTTGGCTGTTCACGTGTTGGGAAACCAACAACATTATATATTTACTCAAAAACAAATAGAAAAACAAAAAATATTGTTTATGCCAAAGCGCTTGAATAAAGAATAAAGAAATAAAAAATATGAAAACGATATCTTTTCTGTTCTAAACCATATCTATTCTATTTTAGTGTGCCCAGCGAATCGGGCCGGGTTTGCTAGTATAATATAATATCGTCATCCAAAAAGCTTTGTCGTTCGAATGATGCTACCTAGAAAAGCGGGCGGCAGAGGACAGATTGATGTTGGTGCACTGCATGACAAACTTATCTTGAACATAAGAGCATACTTCCAACATAAATGCTCCCAATCCGATCTGCACAAGGCTGCAAGTGCTGCGGATGATAATTACACCCCACTTCGGATGAATCAATCCTACGAAATCAGGAACGCAACCACAATAGATGAAAAAATCCAAAGATGGTCAGAAATGGCTGTCCACGGCGTATATCGGAAAGACTTGCTGAGCCCACATGTCGACCCAAAATTGTCGCACTTATGGCTTACCAACAGGTCGATATTTGCCGAAGCGGAGGGTACCATTTTCGCCATAGAAGATGGTGTGATTCCAACGAGAAACTACATTAAATACGTAATGCGAGATCCAAATGCCGCTGCAGACAGATGTCGAAGATGCAATAGTCGAAGTGAGACATTAGACCACGTGCTAGCGGGATGCACCACACTGGCAAACTCTATGTACCTGAAGCGACATAACGACATCGCGAAAATAATCCATCTAAAACTGACGCAGATGTACAACTTCAATCCAAGCAAAATACCGTACTTCAGATACACAAGAAGACCTGTTCAAGAAGACTCCAACTACCTTCTATATTATGACCGAACAATTTTAACAAATGCCACAAGAGATCACAATAGGCCAGATATTTTCCTTATTGATAAATCCCAAGCGACTGGTTATATAGTTCCTCTAAACAGAAACATGCTAAAAACATATGCAGAAAAAATATCCAAATATTCTGACTTAGGCATTGATGTCAAACGGCAGTGGAAGCTAAGGAAGGTGCACATACTACCAATTTTCATCTCAGCCCACGGACTAGTGCATAAAAACTTAGCAGACAACGTTAAAACTCTTCAACTCCCAGAATATTTAATTTTCGACATGCAGAAAGCAGCTTTACTCAATTCTTGCCATATAGTCCGAAACATTTTACAGTAAACGTTTTTCTTGTTTGTAAAATTTTTAACTATTTTATATAATATTTATAGACATTAATTTAATTGTAATCTTTGTACCTGTTATAAATTATTGGCTTGCAGCGAAGCTGTCGCCAATTAATGTAAATCACTCCTTTATTGGGATGCACAAAAAAAAAAAAAAAAAAAAACATATAATATAATATATAATATATAATATAATATAATATAATATAATATAATATAATATAATATAATATAATATAATATAATATAATATAATATAATATAATATAATATAATAATATAATATAATATAATATAATATAATATAATATAATATAATATAATATAATATAATATAATATAATATAATATAATATAATATAATATAATATAATATAATATAATATAATATAATATAATATAATATAATATAATATAATATAATATAATATAATATAATATAATATATATAATATAATATAATATAATATAATATAATATAATATAATATAATATAATATAATATAATATAATATAATATAATATAATATAATATAATATAATATAATATAATATAATATAATATAATATAATATAATATAATATAATATAATATAATATAATATAATATAATATAATATAATATAATATAATATAATATAATATAATATAATAATATAATATGATATAATATAATATAATATAATATAATATAATATAATATAATATAATATAATATAATATAATATAATATAATATAATAATATAATATAATACAATATAATATAATATAATATAATATAATATAATATAATATATTGTAATATAATATAATATAATCTATATATA
>NW_026530060.1:0-2500 GCF_028408465.1 Anastrepha ludens
CCAGGTCCGAACATAAGCGTGTAAGACAGATTGATAGCTCTTTCTCGAATCTATGGGTGGTGGTGCATGGCCGTTCTTAGTTCGTGGAGTGATTTGTCTGGTTAATTCCGATAACGAACGAGACTCAAATATATTAAATAGATGCTTTCAGGATTATGATGTTGAAACTTATATAGCCTTCTTTCATGCGTACATCTTGAATGTACAAGTGTTTGAATGTGTTTATATAAGTGGAGTCGTACCTGTTGGTTTGTCCCATTATAAGGACACTAGCTTCTTAAATGGACAAATTGCGTCTAGCAGTAACGAGATTGAGCAATAACAGGTCTGTGATGCCCTTAGATGTCCTGGGCTGCACGCGCGCTACAATGAAAGTATCAACGTGTATTTCCTAGACCGAGAGGTCCGGGTAAACCGCTGAACCACTTTCATGCTTGGGATTGTGAACTGAAACTGTTCACATGAACTTGGAATTCCCAGTAAGTGCGAGTTATTAACTCGCATTGATTAAGTCCCTGCCCTTTGTACACACCGCCCGTCGCTACTACCGATTGAATTATTTAGTGAGGTCTCCGGACGTGATCACTGTGACGCCTCGTGTGTCACGGTTGTTTCGCAAAAGTTGACCGAACTTGATTATTTAGAGGAAGTAAAAGTCGTAACAAGGTTTCCGTAGGTGAACCTGCGGAAGGATCATTATTGTGTTCCATATCCGTAAGAAAAACAAACAATGCCAAAACAAATAAAAACAAAAACAAACAAAAGAAAAAAAGAAAAAAAAGAAAAATTTATAATTATTTTGAATCCATATTCTTTTTATTCTTTTTCATTCAATTTGTTATCCATCAATTATATCATATTAAATATAATATGATGGTACATTTTGTAATGTTTTTTCTTATTTTTTCTTTTAAAAACCTTTAAACATGAAAATAGAAAGTTGTACTTATTATTCATTTGATTGAATGATAAGTTAATTTGTTCACAATAACAAAAGTGGTATATATTTATTATTATATTTATATATAAATAAAATGATTAAAAAAATACAAAATAATCAAACATAATAAATACCACCACTGTATTATTGTTGAACTAAGACATTCGCAACTTAATAAAAATGTTTAGAGTTAAATATATTTGATATATATTATTGAAAGAAAATCAATTTATATTTTATTATTATTATTATTTAATTTTACTCTTTCAATTAATATATGCAAAAAAAAATTGACATTTGTTATAAATAAAAATAAATAAAAAAATACTCTAAGCGGTGGATCACTTGGCTCATGGGTCGATGAAGAACGCAGCAAACTGTGCGTCATCGTGTGAACTGCAGGACACATGAACATCGACATTTTGAACGCATATCGCAGTCCATGCTGTTATGTACATTAAATTAAATTTTAAAGTACTGCTTGGACTACATATGGTTGAGGGTTGTAAGACTATGCTAAATAAGTTGCTTATTCTTTTATAAAAATAATTGAATTTAAGCAAATGTGTATATTATTGGATTTTAAATAATTCATAATATTAATAGCAAAAAAATAAAGATATATAATGAATTTTTTATTTATTAATATATTCTTAAAAAAAAAAAATCCTCTCAAATAAAATGAAATAAAAAAAATTTTGAATCTAAGTATTCTCTTTAAAAAATTTTCATATTATTTATATATATATAAAATATTAATTTATATATGTAATTAAAGGAGGAATGTCTAGCATAAAAATTAATTTTTTTTATTCTAGAATTGCCTCATTTTACATAATTATTATTTATAATATATATTTATATAAAAGGAAAAAAGAAAAATAGAGATGAAAAGATGATATAATTATTTATTAAATTGTGAGAAGATAAAAAATATTTTAAAACAACCTCAACTCATATGGGATTACCCCCTGAATTTAAGCATATTAATGAGGGGAGGAAAAGAAACTAACAAGGATTTTCTTAGTAGCGGCGAGCGAAAAGAAAATAGTTCAGCACTAAGTCACTTTGTCTATATGTCAAATGTGAGATGCAGTGTATGGAATATCTTAATATCTAGTATGAGAAATTAACGATTTAAGTCCTTCTTAAATGAGGCCATTTACCCATAGAGGGTGCCAGGCCCGTATAACGTTAATGATTACTAGAAAGATATTTCCAAAGAGTCGTGTTGCTTGATAGTGCAGCACTAAGTGGGTGGTAAACTCCATCTAAAACTAAATATAACCATGAGACCGATAGTAAACAAGTACCGTGAGGGAAAGTTGAAAAGAACTCTGAATAGAGAGTTAAATAGTACGTGAAACTGCTTAGAGGTTAAGCCCGATGAACCTGAATATCCATTATGAAAAATTCATCATTAAATAATTAAAAATAATGTGCATTTTTTTCATATAAGGACATTGTAATCTATTAACATAATAAAAGTATTTATCAAAAGATCATTGGTGATATTAAGTTTATTTAAATTAATTTGCTTTTTAAGCATATTAACATAGA
>NW_026530060.1:17500-20000 GCF_028408465.1 Anastrepha ludens
ACAATACATTCATTTGATAAACTGAATAAATATATAATAAAGACATTTGAAATATATGGAAAATATCATCATATATATAATTTATTATTTTAATATATATTTGGTTAAATCGATGATATTATTGAAATATATAAAATGTAATTGAATTATATGAAATCAAACTGAAATGTATTTAATTGAATTTTTCCCATACATTTTACACAATGTGTGGTGTGCATGGCAAAAAACACTCACGGTGAAGGCATGTGAAATATATGAAATATAATCAAATCGAATTTATATGAAACTATATTCGATTAAATGTATGAAATTAAAATTTACCACAATACATTCATATGATAAACTGAGTAAATATATAATAAAGCCATTTGAAATATATTGAATTCTATTAAGTTAGATTTTCACCATACATTTTTCACAATGCGTTGTGTACATTGTCAGAAACACTCACGGTGAAGGCAAGTGAGATATATATGAAAGAAAATCAAATCGAATTTATATGAAACTATATTCGATTAAATGTATGAAAGTAAAATTTACCACAATACATTCATATGATAAACTGAATAAATATATAAGAAAAACATTTGAAATATATTGAATTGTATTAAGTTAAATTTTGCCCATACATTTTTCACAATACGTTGTGTACATTGTCAGAAACACTCACGGTGAAGTCAAGTGAGATATATATGAAAGAAAATCAAATCGAATTTATATGAAACTATATTCGATTAAATGTATGAAAGTAAAATTTAACAAAATTTTGCCCATACATTTTTCACAATGCGTTGTGTACATTGTCAGAAACACTCACGGTGAAGGCAAGTGAGATATATGAAAGAAAATCGAATCGAATTTATATGAAACTAAATTCGATTAAATGTATGAAAGTAAAATTTAACACAATACATTCATATGATAAACTGAATAAATTATAATAAAGACATTTCAAATATATGGAAAATATCATCATATATATAATTTAGTATTTTAATATATATTTAGTTAAGTTGATGGTATTATTGAAATATATAAAATGTAATTGAATTATATGAAATCAAACTGAAATGTATTGAATTGAATTTTTCCCATACATTTTTCACAATGTGTGGTGTGCATGGCAAAAAACACTCACGGTGAAGGCATGTGAATAATATGAAAATATCAACATTTAACTAACCAATGATATTGAAGCATATAAATCGAATCATAACTATATGAAACACGAATTTGAGTTATGTTAAACTGGTGATATTGTGGATTTATTCCTAGTTTTCCATACGTTAGTTTAAATAGAAACAATTTTCGAATATGTATACATATATGAAGAATTTATATTCTATACTAACATATTATGGAATGTAACTATTGATTGTTACCTTGGCATATTGGTGTATTGTGAGATTTCATTCATAGTTTTCCATACGTTAGTTTAAATAGAAACAATTTTCGAATATATATACATATATGAAGAATTTATATTCTATACTAACATATTATGGAATGTAACTATTGATTGTTACCTTGGCATATTGGTGTATTGTGAGATTTCATTCATAGTTTTCCATACGTTAGTTTAAATAGAAACAATTTTCGAATATATATACATATATGAAGAATTTATATTCTATACTAACATATTATGGAATGTAACTATTGATTGTTACCTTGGCATATTGGTGTATTTGTGATTTTATTCATAGTTTTCCATACGTTAGTTTAAATAGAAACAATTTTCGAATATATATACATATATGAAGAATTTATATTCTATACTAACATATTATGGAATGTAACTATTGATTGTTGCCTTGGCATATTGGTGTATTTGTGATTTTATTCATGGTTTTCCATACGTTAGTTTAAATAGAAACAATTTTCGAATATATATACATATATGAAGAATTTATATTCTATACTAACATATTATGGAATGTAACCTTGGCATATTGGTGTCATTGTATTTTATTCCTGGTATTCTATAGTTAGTTTAAATAGAAATAAATTTTTGAATTCAAAATTTTATATTCTATACTAGCATTACATAGAAATTATCCTCAACTGTTTGTTTCTTGTATACATACAGGAAATTAAACAGATGAAGAAAAAAAAAAAACAAAACAAATAAAAATTATAAGAAAAACTAAATTTTAAACAAAAGAAAAAAGGAGAAATTTTTTCAATCATATATATATTTATGATTAAAAAATAGAATTATGGAATTATTAATTTCAATTCAGAGAGAAAAATTATGTAATATATGAAATTATTACATTAAAAATGCATTTGAAGAAAAAGTAAAATGTTATTAAAAATGATACATTTGAAAATTGGCAAATATTAAGAAGAAATATCGTTCTTATATTTTTATACAAAATATATATAGAGAACGAAAATTCTTTTTCATAAAAAACGGTTTTTGAATTCTGATAAGAAAAGCTAAAGGGGTCGGCGGGAGCGCACATTGAACGAAAGAAAATGAAAGAAAAACACAACA
>NW_026530060.1:27500-30000 GCF_028408465.1 Anastrepha ludens
TATATATATATATATATATTAATTATTAATATATAAATATAATATAACTTTAATAGGATTTCATTCAAATATGAAATCTCTTATAATCAGACTATATATATAAATGTTATGTTATTATATTATTAATTAAGAAAAGCAAATAAAAATTATATAAAAATATTTATTTAACATACATTTATATATATGAAATATATAAAAATATCATAATATCATCATCTCATATATATTAAATATTTTCAAATTTTGGCTAATCGATGATATCAAAATAATTTACGAAAATAAGACATATCTGTGATGCCATCATTATTGGGGTATATATAATATGATAAAAAAATATATGGAAAATATCATCATATATATAATTTATTAATTTTAATATATATTGGTTAACCGATGATGATATTATTGAAATATATAAAATATAATTGAATTATATGAAATCAAATTGAAATGTATTGAGTTAAATTTTTTCCATACATTTTTCACAATGCGTTGTGTACATGGACAAACAAAAACACTCACGGTGAAGGCATGTGAAATATATGAAAGATAATCAAATCGAATTTATATGAAACTATATTCGATTAAATGTATGAAAGTAAAATTTAACAAAATTTTGCCCATACATTTTTCACAATGCGTTGTGTACATTATCAGAAACACTCACGTGAAGTCAAGTGAGATATATATATGAAAGAAAATCAAATCGAATTTATATGAAACTATATTCGATTAAATGTATGAAAGTAAAATTTAACACAATACATTCATTTGATAAACTGAATAAATATATAATAAAGACATTTGAAATATATGGAAAATATCATCATATATATAATTTATTATTTTAATATATATTTGGTTAAATCGATGATATTATTGAAATATATAAAATGTAATTGAATTATATGAAATCAAACTGAAATGTATTTAATTGAATTTTTCCCATACATTTTACACAATGTGTGGTGTGCATGGCAAAAAACACTCACGGTGAAGGCATGTGAAATATATGAAATATAATCAAATCGAATTTATATGAAACTATATTCGATTAAATGTATGAAATTAAAATTTACCACAATACATTCATATGATAAACTGAGTAAATATATAATAAAGCCATTTGAAATATATTGAATTCTATTAAGTTAGATTTTCACCATACATTTTTCACAATGCGTTGTGTACATTGTCAGAAACACTCACGGTGAAGGCAAGTGAGATATATATGAAAGAAAATCAAATCGAATTTATATGAAACTATATTCGATTAAATGTATGAAAGTAAAATTTACCACAATACATTCATATGATAAACTGAATAAATATATAAGAAAAACATTTGAAATATATTGAATTGTATTAAGTTAAATTTTGCCCATACATTTTTCACAATACGTTGTGTACATTGTCAGAAACACTCACGGTGAAGTCAAGTGAGATATATATGAAAGAAAATCAAATCGAATTTATATGAAACTATATTCGATTAAATGTATGAAAGTAAAATTTAACAAAATTTTGCCCATACATTTTTCACAATGCGTTGTGTACATTGTCAGAAACACTCACGGTGAAGGCAAGTGAGATATATGAAAGAAAATCGAATCGAATTTATATGAAACTAAATTCGATTAAATGTATGAAAGTAAAATTTAACACAATACATTCATATGATAAACTGAATAAATTATAATAAAGACATTTCAAATATATGGAAAATATCATCATATATATAATTTAGTATTTTAATATATATTTAGTTAAGTTGATGGTATTATTGAAATATATAAAATGTAATTGAATTATATGAAATCAAACTGAAATGTATTGAATTGAATTTTTCCCATACATTTTTCACAATGTGTGGTGTGCATGGCAAAAAACACTCACGGTGAAGGCATGTGAATAATATGAAAATATCAACATTTAACTAACCAATGATATTGAAGCATATAAATCGAATCATAACTATATGAAACACGAATTTGAGTTATGTTAAACTGGTGATATTGTGGATTTATTCCTAGTTTTCCATACGTTAGTTTAAATAGAAACAATTTTCGAATATGTATACATATATGAAGAATTTATATTCTATACTAACATATTATGGAATGTAACTATTGATTGTTACCTTGGCATATTGGTGTATTGTGAGATTTCATTCATAGTTTTCCATACGTTAGTTTAAATAGAAACAATTTTCGAATATATATACATATATGAAGAATTTATATTCTATACTAACATATTATGGAATGTAACTATTGATTGTTACCTTGGCATATTGGTGTATTGTGAGATTTCATTCATAGTTTTCCATACGTTAGTTTAAATAGAAACAATTTTCGAATATATATACATATATGAAGAATTTATATTCTATACTAACATATTATGGAATGTAACTATTGATTGTTACCTTGGCATATTGGTGTATTTGTGATTTTATTCATAGTTTTCCATACGTTAGTTTAAATAGAAACAATTTTCG
>NW_026530060.1:32500-40000 GCF_028408465.1 Anastrepha ludens
TATATAAGTGGAGTCGTACCTGTTGGTTTGTCCCATTATAAGGACACTAGCTTCTTAAATGGACAAATTGCGTCTAGCAGTAACGAGATTGAGCAATAACAGGTCTGTGATGCCCTTAGATGTCCTGGGCTGCACGCGCGCTACAATGAAAGTATCAACGTGTATTTCCTAGACCGAGAGGTCCGGGTAAACCGCTGAACCACTTTCATGCTTGGGATTGTGAACTGAAACTGTTCACATGAACTTGGAATTCCCAGTAAGTGCGAGTTATTAACTCGCATTGATTAAGTCCCTGCCCTTTGTACACACCGCCCGTCGCTACTACCGATTGAATTATTTAGTGAGGTCTCCGGACGTGATCACTGTGACGCCTCGTGTGTCACGGTTGTTTCGCAAAAGTTGACCGAACTTGATTATTTAGAGGAAGTAAAAGTCGTAACAAGGTTTCCGTAGGTGAACCTGCGGAAGGATCATTATTGTGTTCCATATCCGTAAGAAAAACAAACAATGCCAAAACAAATAAAAACAAAAACAAACAAAAGAAAAAAAGAAAAAAAAGAAAAATTTATAATTATTTTGAATCCATATTCTTTTTATTCTTTTTCATTCAATTTGTTATCCATCAATTATATCATATTAAATATAATATGATGGTACATTTTGTAATGTTTTTTCTTATTTTTTCTTTTAAAAACCTTTAAACATGAAAATAGAAAGTTGTACTTATTATTCATTTGATTGAATGATAAGTTAATTTGTTCACAATAACAAAAGTGGTATATATTTATTATTATATTTATATATAAATAAAATGATTAAAAAAATACAAAATAATCAAACATAATAAATACCACCACTGTATTATTGTTGAACTAAGACATTCGCAACTTAATAAAAATGTTTAGAGTTAAATATATTTGATATATATTATTGAAAGAAAATCAATTTATATTTTATTATTATTATTATTTAATTTTACTCTTTCAATTAATATATGCAAAAAAAAATTGACATTTGTTATAAATAAAAATAAATAAAAAAATACTCTAAGCGGTGGATCACTTGGCTCATGGGTCGATGAAGAACGCAGCAAACTGTGCGTCATCGTGTGAACTGCAGGACACATGAACATCGACATTTTGAACGCATATCGCAGTCCATGCTGTTATGTACATTAAATTAAATTTTAAAGTACTGCTTGGACTACATATGGTTGAGGGTTGTAAGACTATGCTAAATAAGTTGCTTATTCTTTTATAAAAATAATTGAATTTAAGCAAATGTGTATATTATTGGATTTTAAATAATTCATAATATTAATAGCAAAAAAATAAAGATATATAATGAATTTTTTATTTATTAATATATTCTTAAAAAAAAAAAATCCTCTCAAATAAAATGAAATAAAAAAAATTTTGAATCTAAGTATTCTCTTTAAAAAATTTTCATATTATTTATATATATATAAAATATTAATTTATATATGTAATTAAAGGAGGAATGTCTAGCATAAAAATTAATTTTTTTTATTCTAGAATTGCCTCATTTTACATAATTATTATTTATAATATATATTTATATAAAAGGAAAAAAGAAAAATAGAGATGAAAAGATGATATAATTATTTATTAAATTGTGAGAAGATAAAAAATATTTTAAAACAACCTCAACTCATATGGGATTACCCCCTGAATTTAAGCATATTAATGAGGGGAGGAAAAGAAACTAACAAGGATTTTCTTAGTAGCGGCGAGCGAAAAGAAAATAGTTCAGCACTAAGTCACTTTGTCTATATGTCAAATGTGAGATGCAGTGTATGGAATATCTTAATATCTAGTATGAGAAATTAACGATTTAAGTCCTTCTTAAATGAGGCCATTTACCCATAGAGGGTGCCAGGCCCGTATAACGTTAATGATTACTAGAAAGATATTTCCAAAGAGTCGTGTTGCTTGATAGTGCAGCACTAAGTGGGTGGTAAACTCCATCTAAAACTAAATATAACCATGAGACCGATAGTAAACAAGTACCGTGAGGGAAAGTTGAAAAGAACTCTGAATAGAGAGTTAAATAGTACGTGAAACTGCTTAGAGGTTAAGCCCGATGAACCTGAATATCCATTATGAAAAATTCATCATTAAATAATTAAAAATAATGTGCATTTTTTTCATATAAGGACATTGTAATCTATTAACATAATAAAAGTATTTATCAAAAGATCATTGGTGATATTAAGTTTATTTAAATTAATTTGCTTTTTAAGCATATTAACATAGAATAAATACTAATGATTTGATAAAGTGTTGATAGATTTTATTATATATAATGCTAAAATTCATTTTTTGAATTTTACAAAAAATTTAATATCTATGATATTAATATTTATTTGTATGCATTTATATGATTAACAATGCGAAAGATTCAGGATACCTTCGGGACCCGTCTTGAAACACGGACCAAGGAGTCTAACATATGTGCAAGTCATTGAGTTATATTAAACTTAATGGCATAATTAACTTAACTTAAAAATATAATGGGATTAATTTTTAGTCTATTTTCTTAAATAGTCAATTAATTCAATCCCGGGGCGTTCCATATAGTTATGTATAATGATAATTTATTATTATTTATACCTCTAACTGGAGCGTACCTTGAGCATATATGCTGTGACCCGAAAGATGGTGAACTATACTTGATCAGGTTGAAGTCAGGGGAAACCCTGATGGAAGACCGAAACAGTTCTGACGTGCAAATCGATTGTCAGAATTGAGTATAGGGGCGAAAGACCAATCGAACCATCTAGTAGCTGGTTCCCTCCGAAGTTTCCCTCAGGATAGCTGGTGCATTTAAAAATTATATAAAATAATCTTATCTGGTAAAGCGAATGATTAGAGGCCTTAGGGTCGAAACGATTTTAACCTATTCTCAAACTTTAAATGGGTAAGAACCTCACCTTTCTTGATATGAAGGTTGAGGTTATGATATAATGTGCCCAGTGGGCCACTTTTGGTAAGCAGAACTGGCGCTGTGGGATGAACCAAACGTAATGTTACGGTGCCTAAATTAACAACTCATGCAGATACCATGAAAGGCGTTGGTTGCTTAAAACAGCAGGACGGTGGACATGGAAGTCGTAATCCGCTAAGGAGTGTGTAACAACTCACCTGCCGAAGCAACTAGCCCTTAAAATGGATGGCGCTTAAGTTGTATACCTATACATTACCGCTAAAGTAGATGATTTATAAAACAATTTCGATTGATTTATAAATTTTGAAACTTTAGTGAGTAGGAGGGTACAATAGTGTGCTTAGAAGTGTTTGGCGTAAGCCTGCATGGAGCCGCTATTGGTACAGATCTTGGTGGTAGTAGCAAATAATCGAATGAGACCTTGGAGGACTGAAGTGGAGAAGGGTTTCGTGTGAACAGTGGTTGATCACGAGTTAGTCGGTCCTAAGTTCAAGGCGAAAGCCGAAAATTTTCAAGTTTTTAATAAAAAAAAATATTAATAAAATTTATATATATATATTAAAAAATAATTAAATACTTGAATTATTTTGAACGAAAGGGAATACGGTTCCAATTCCGTAACCTGTTGAGTATCCGTTTGTTATTAAAAATGGGCCTTGTGCTCATCCTGGCAACAGGAACGACCATAAAGAAGCCGTCGAGAGATATCGGAAGAGTTTTCTTTTCTGTTTTATAGTCGTACTACCATGGAAGTCTTTCGAAGAGAGATATGGTAGATGGACTAGAAGAGTATGACATTTACTGTTGTGTCGATATTTTCTCCTCGGACCTTGAAAATTTATGGTGGGGTCACGCAAACTTCTCAACAGGCCGTACCAATATCCGCAGCTGGTCTCCAAGGTGAAGAGTCTCTAGTCGATAGAATAATGTAGGTAAGGGAAGTCGGCAAATTAGATCCGTAACTTCGGGATAAGGATTGGCTCTGAAGATTGAGATAGTCGGGCTTGATTGGGAAGCAATACCATGGTTTATGTACTCGTTCTGGGTAAATAGAGAATTACGATTCTTGTTCCCCGGATAGTAGTTACGTAGCCAATTGTGGAACTTTCTTGCTAAAATTTTTAAGGAATTATATCATTCGATATATATTCTTTTTAAATTATAACGATTATCAATTAACAATCAATTCAGAACTGGCACGGACTTGGGGAATCCGACTGTCTAATTAAAACAAAGCATTGTGATGGCCCTAACGGGTGTTGACACAATGTGATTTCTGCCCAGTGCTCTGAATGTCAAAGTGAAGAAATTCAAGTAAGCGCGGGTAAACGGCGGGAGTAACTATGACTCTCTTAAGGTAGCCAAATGCCTCGTCATCTAATTAGTGACGCGCATGAATGGATTAACGAGATTCCTACTGTCCCTATCTACTGTCGTTGCTACATAAAGTGGTTTTCCTTCCGGGTACGGCCGGACCAACTGACGCCCGGCTGCTTCCGATGCATGGGCTTTGATCACAGGGTGGCAGAGTGCAGAGCCAAGAAGGATGTCTGCCGAAGGTGCGGGCAAGAAGGACACAGGAGTGCAGGTTGTGGCAATGCCCCGCATTGTCGCAACTGTGCATTTAAGGGCAAGCCAGCCGGACATCTGATGATGTCCACTGTCTGCCCGGTGTACTGTGCCATTGTTGCCCGTGCGCTCGCTAGACATTGATGGTTGAACTATATCAACTGAACTGTCAGGGGTCTTATGCCGTGATGTGTGAATTGGGGGCGTGTATGTCGGAGGGGGGCTGCGGCATTGCTTTGCTCCAGGAACCATACTCCACCAATGGGGTGGTGAGAGGTCTTCCTGGGGGCTTCAGGGTCTTTACGGACCTTGGAGTCAATGCCGCAGTAGCTGTGTGTGAGCCAAGCTACTCTTGTGTAGTAGTTGACTCATCACAGTGGGGAGTATGTGTGTGTGTCGAGGGGGAATTCGGCAGAATGAATGTCGTCAGCTTGTACTGCAAGTTTGACGAGCCTCTAGAGCCCTACTTAAGATACATTGATGCGGTGCTACTACATGAGAGTAGCATTCCTGCCATCGTGTGTCTTGATGCGAATGCTACCTCCCCGATGTGGTTCAGCAAGGTATCCAGGCATAGTGCTGGATATCGGAGCCACGATCGGGGTGAGGTTATGAGCGAATGGCTTGTGGCGAATAACCTCCTCGTAGCAAACGAACCAAGCGTATGGTATACGTTTGAGGGGCCTAGAGGTGTGAGTGACATTGACGTGACGCTCATGAATGACGCAGCAGCGAGTAGGTTCGAGTGTAAATGGAGTGTTAGGGGGGGTTGGGGAATTAGTGACCATAATTTAATACAAATTATGGTTACTCCCCGTACCCCGCAGTTAGAAGGGGGGAGTCCATTGAGGCGATGGCGTACCTCGTGTACTGACTGGAACCGATATGGACATACTGTTAGGGAAGCGGTATTAGGTATACCGCTTAGTGAGTTTGAGGAATTGGGGGTTGACGAGCAAATTGCTCGTCTATCTGAATGTGTCTGGGGAGTGAATGACTCAGTGTTTAGGAAAGCTAGGGCTGTGAGAATGAAAGGTGTGAAATGGTGGACTAGCGAGTTGAACTCAAAGAGGAGGTCTGTCCGGCGCTTGAGGCGGTTGTTTCAACGCGGCAGGCGGACCAATTCGGAGAATCTGTCTCAGCTCAAGTATCAATTTAGTGTAGGGATGAAAGAGTATAAGAAGATGCTTGTGAGAGTCAAGGAGGAAGAGTGGAGGAGATTTGTGGGTGAAAATAGGGACGACCCTTGGGGACAGGTCTTTAGGATCTGTCGGGGTCGTCGAAATGAGATGGCTAGCTCTCTTCGCGTAGGTGATACTGTATTATCGACGTGGAGAGAGTGCGCCAATGTTTTGTTAGGCGAGTTCTTTCCCAGGGCTGAGGTTCAAGTTCCTCCTGCACAAGAGGTGCCTGTCCCTCCACTAGACGTTGGGGAGTTGGACTATGCGTTTGGCCTGGTCAGGTCTAAAAGGTCTCCAGGTTTCGATGGTTTGAACGGAGAGATGTGCAAATGCTTGTGGAAGTTCATTCCGGAATATTTGGAGGCCATTTATGATAAATGCATATGGGAGGGATATTTTCCACGCGAGTGGAAAGTTGCTAGGGTCGTTGTACTCTTGAAGTCGCCCGATAAGATCAGGAGCGATCCTCGATCTTATCGTGGTATCAGCCTCCTTCCAGTACTTGGAAAAGTGCTGGAAAGGGTTATGGTTGAGCGGCTTCAGGAGCTAACTCGGGGTGTTAGGTCGGATAGGCAGTATGGTTTCAGGAAAGGACGTAGTATAGAAGATGCGTGGATGTATGTTCAGAGTGTAGTTAGGGAAAACGTCAATAAATATGTCCTTGGCATGTTTATTGACTTCAAGGGGGCCTTTGACTACTTGCGCTGGGACCGGGTGTTACAACGGCTAGAGGAGCTTGGCTGTCCGGAAATTGCTCTATGGCGGAGTTATTTTTCGGACAGAAAAGCATCTATTGTAGGAGTGGGCGGGAGTGTGGAGATTGGGGTGGCTCGAGGCTGTCCGCAGGGATCCATCTGTGGTCCCTTCATTTGGAACCTCATGATGGACTCCCTGCTTCGGCAGTTAGAGCCACTTTGTAAACACTGTGCGTATGCGGACGACCTTCTCATTTTGGTTGAGGGTCGTTCGCGTGAGGAACTGGAGCGAGTGGGGGGGCAGCTCCTTACATTGACCCACAATTGGGGGGTAGATGTGGGAGTGGATATATCGATGGACAAAACGGTGACAATGCTGCTTAAGGGCAGATTGTCCCCGAGTCGTCCACCGATTGTCCGTTTGAATGGGGTAGGGATTAGGTATGTGACGCAAGTCAAATACCTGGGGGTAACTATGAGTGAAAGGATGTGTTTTACTCCACACTTAGTGTTGTTGAGGGAGCGGCTGCAGGCAATTGTTGGGCAAGTGCGTCGCGTAGTCAGATTTGACTGGGGTCTTAGCCGACGCGCGGTTCGTACCGTATATCGGGGCCTATTTGTGGCCTGTGCCACTTATGGTGCCGCTATATGGTACGAATGGGCTTTAAAGTCGGTTGGCAAACGTCATCTGATGGCGTGCCAGCGCATTATGTTGCTTGCCTGCTTGCCTGTATGCCGTACAGTGAGTACGGATGCGTTGCAGGTGTTGTTAGGTGCGCCTCCTCTTGACCTGTTAGTCGTGCAACGGGCGGTTGCCTTCAGGTTGAGAAGGAGGCTTTGTATGCCGCTGCGTGTTGGATGGTTATCCGACGGTGATGTAGGAAGGGGGTTTTTAGAGTGTAAAAGGTTGTTGAATGAATGTATGCTTCGTGGGTGGCAAAACCGTTGGGACAATAGTTCCAACGGTCGCGTGACATACGAGTACATTCGGGATGTTTCCTTTGTCGGGGAAAATCCAGATTTTGGATTTTCCCTCAGCCTAGGATTCCTCCTTACTGGGCATGGGCCTCTTAATGCATATTTGCATG
>NW_026530060.1:47500-50000 GCF_028408465.1 Anastrepha ludens
AAAGTTGACCGAACTTGATTATTTAGAGGAAGTAAAAGTCGTAACAAGGTTTCCGTAGGTGAACCTGCGGAAGGATCATTATTGTGTTCCATATCCGTAAGAAAAACAAACAATGCCAAAACAAATAAAAACAAAAACAAACAAAAGAAAAAAAGAAAAAAAAGAAAAATTTATAATTATTTTGAATCCATATTCTTTTTATTCTTTTTCATTCAATTTGTTATCCATCAATTATATCATATTAAATATAATATGATGGTACATTTTGTAATGTTTTTTCTTATTTTTTCTTTTAAAAACCTTTAAACATGAAAATAGAAAGTTGTACTTATTATTCATTTGATTGAATGATAAGTTAATTTGTTCACAATAACAAAAGTGGTATATATTTATTATTATATTTATATATAAATAAAATGATTAAAAAAATACAAAATAATCAAACATAATAAATACCACCACTGTATTATTGTTGAACTAAGACATTCGCAACTTAATAAAAATGTTTAGAGTTAAATATATTTGATATATATTATTGAAAGAAAATCAATTTATATTTTATTATTATTATTATTTAATTTTACTCTTTCAATTAATATATGCAAAAAAAAATTGACATTTGTTATAAATAAAAATAAATAAAAAAATACTCTAAGCGGTGGATCACTTGGCTCATGGGTCGATGAAGAACGCAGCAAACTGTGCGTCATCGTGTGAACTGCAGGACACATGAACATCGACATTTTGAACGCATATCGCAGTCCATGCTGTTATGTACATTAAATTAAATTTTAAAGTACTGCTTGGACTACATATGGTTGAGGGTTGTAAGACTATGCTAAATAAGTTGCTTATTCTTTTATAAAAATAATTGAATTTAAGCAAATGTGTATATTATTGGATTTTAAATAATTCATAATATTAATAGCAAAAAAATAAAGATATATAATGAATTTTTTATTTATTAATATATTCTTAAAAAAAAAAAATCCTCTCAAATAAAATGAAATAAAAAAAATTTTGAATCTAAGTATTCTCTTTAAAAAATTTTCATATTATTTATATATATATAAAATATTAATTTATATATGTAATTAAAGGAGGAATGTCTAGCATAAAAATTAATTTTTTTTATTCTAGAATTGCCTCATTTTACATAATTATTATTTATAATATATATTTATATAAAAGGAAAAAAGAAAAATAGAGATGAAAAGATGATATAATTATTTATTAAATTGTGAGAAGATAAAAAATATTTTAAAACAACCTCAACTCATATGGGATTACCCCCTGAATTTAAGCATATTAATGAGGGGAGGAAAAGAAACTAACAAGGATTTTCTTAGTAGCGGCGAGCGAAAAGAAAATAGTTCAGCACTAAGTCACTTTGTCTATATGTCAAATGTGAGATGCAGTGTATGGAATATCTTAATATCTAGTATGAGAAATTAACGATTTAAGTCCTTCTTAAATGAGGCCATTTACCCATAGAGGGTGCCAGGCCCGTATAACGTTAATGATTACTAGAAAGATATTTCCAAAGAGTCGTGTTGCTTGATAGTGCAGCACTAAGTGGGTGGTAAACTCCATCTAAAACTAAATATAACCATGAGACCGATAGTAAACAAGTACCGTGAGGGAAAGTTGAAAAGAACTCTGAATAGAGAGTTAAATAGTACGTGAAACTGCTTAGAGGTTAAGCCCGATGAACCTGAATATCCATTATGAAAAATTCATCATTAAATAATTAAAAATAATGTGCATTTTTTTCATATAAGGACATTGTAATCTATTAACATAATAAAAGTATTTATCAAAAGATCATTGGTGATATTAAGTTTATTTAAATTAATTTGCTTTTTAAGCATATTAACATAGAATAAATACTAATGATTTGATAAAGTGTTGATAGATTTTATTATATATAATGCTAAAATTCATTTTTTGAATTTTACAAAAAATTTAATATCTATGATATTAATATTTATTTGTATGCATTTATATGATTAACAATGCGAAAGATTCAGGATACCTTCGGGACCCGTCTTGAAACACGGACCAAGGAGTCTAACATATGTGCAAGTCATTGAGTTATATTAAACTTAATGGCATAATTAACTTAACTTAAAAATATAATGGGATTAATTTTTAGTCTATTTTCTTAAATAGTCAATTAATTCAATCCCGGGGCGTTCCATATAGTTATGTATAATGATAATTTATTATTATTTATACCTCTAACTGGAGCGTACCTTGAGCATATATGCTGTGACCCGAAAGATGGTGAACTATACTTGATCAGGTTGAAGTCAGGGGAAACCCTGATGGAAGACCGAAACAGTTCTGACGTGCAAATCGATTGTCAGAATTGAGTATAGGGGCGAAAGACCAATCGAACCATCTAGTAGCTGGTTCCCTCCGAAGTTTCCCTCAGGATAGCTGGTGCATTTAAAAATTATATAAAATAATCTTATCTGGTAAAGCGAATGATTAGAGG
>NW_026530060.1:65000-66813 GCF_028408465.1 Anastrepha ludens
CCATACATTTTTCACAATACGTTGTGTACATTGTCAGAAACACTCACGGTGAAGTCAAGTGAGATATATATGAAAGAAAATCAAATCGAATTTATATGAAACTATATTCGATTAAATGTATGAAAGTAAAATTTAACAAAATTTTGCCCATACATTTTTCACAATGCGTTGTGTACATTGTCAGAAACACTCACGGTGAAGGCAAGTGAGATATATGAAAGAAAATCGAATCGAATTTATATGAAACTAAATTCGATTAAATGTATGAAAGTAAAATTTAACACAATACATTCATATGATAAACTGAATAAATTATAATAAAGACATTTCAAATATATGGAAAATATCATCATATATATAATTTAGTATTTTAATATATATTTAGTTAAGTTGATGGTATTATTGAAATATATAAAATGTAATTGAATTATATGAAATCAAACTGAAATGTATTGAATTGAATTTTTCCCATACATTTTTCACAATGTGTGGTGTGCATGGCAAAAAACACTCACGGTGAAGGCATGTGAATAATATGAAAATATCAACATTTAACTAACCAATGATATTGAAGCATATAAATCGAATCATAACTATATGAAACACGAATTTGAGTTATGTTAAACTGGTGATATTGTGGATTTATTCCTAGTTTTCCATACGTTAGTTTAAATAGAAACAATTTTCGAATATGTATACATATATGAAGAATTTATATTCTATACTAACATATTATGGAATGTAACTATTGATTGTTACCTTGGCATATTGGTGTATTGTGAGATTTCATTCATAGTTTTCCATACGTTAGTTTAAATAGAAACAATTTTCGAATATATATACATATATGAAGAATTTATATTCTATACTAACATATTATGGAATGTAACTATTGATTGTTACCTTGGCATATTGGTGTATTGTGAGATTTCATTCATAGTTTTCCATACGTTAGTTTAAATAGAAACAATTTTCGAATATATATACATATATGAAGAATTTATATTCTATACTAACATATTATGGAATGTAACTATTGATTGTTACCTTGGCATATTGGTGTATTTGTGATTTTATTCATAGTTTTCCATACGTTAGTTTAAATAGAAACAATTTTCGAATATATATACATATATGAAGAATTTATATTCTATACTAACATATTATGGAATGTAACTATTGATTGTTGCCTTGGCATATTGGTGTATTTGTGATTTTATTCATGGTTTTCCATACGTTAGTTTAAATAGAAACAATTTTCGAATATATATACATATATGAAGAATTTATATTCTATACTAACATATTATGGAATGTAACCTTGGCATATTGGTGTCATTGTATTTTATTCCTGGTATTCTATAGTTAGTTTAAATAGAAATAAATTTTTGAATTCAAAATTTTATATTCTATACTAGCATTACATAGAAATTATCCTCAACTGTTTGTTTCTTGTATACATACAGGAAATTAAACAGATGAAGAAAAAAAAAAAACAAAACAAATAAAAATTATAAGAAAAACTAAATTTTAAACAAAAGAAAAAAGGAGAAATTTTTTCAATCATATATATATTTATGATTAAAAAATAGAATTATGGAATTATTAATTTCAATTCAGAGAGAAAAATTATGTAATATATGAAATTATTACATTAAAAATGCATTTGAAGAAAAAGTAAAATGTTATTAAAAATGATACATTTGAAAATTGGCAAATATTAAGAAGAAATATCGTTCTTATATTTTTATACAAAATATATATAGAGAACGAAAATTCTTTTTCATAAAAAACGGTTTTTGAATTCTGATAA